>NC_138583.1:18025848-18112352 GCF_964289735.1 Phaethon aethereus | reverse complement strand
AGTGGCCTCAGACGAGCCCTACACTTCTTGCTTCTCTCTCTTTATTTGCAAGATAATCGTAGCACTTATGTCTCCTATAAATCACATACAGGGCTATGACTGACAACTGATATATAAAGAATGAAGACTTGTTAACAGTCACTGAAGTTATGCCAACTAACAACCCCGCAAATTCATTTTGTTCTTGCTGTGGGTGTATTCATTTAGCTAATGAATATCAGTGTGTGGGATGAACCAGACAAACCTGTAGCCAGTGAGAAATGAATACTATGCAGGGTGTGCATCCCTCTCAGCGATCCATGATTAATACTTGTTTCTACTAGAGTTTATGAAGCATAAAATCTTTTTCATAAATGGAATAAATAAGCCCCAGTTTGCTCAGGGGACTTAATTTTTCTAAATTCAATACTCTGGAGATTGTGGCTCCCCAGGTGGCTTACAAAGGACAAACAAAAAATTGGGAGAAAATCAATTTTGCTGTTGAACCTAAATGTGCATCCCCGTTGCAAACAGGAGGAGGGGCTGTTGTTTGCAGTTTAGAGTTCCCAGGGCTGTTTGCCATGGCCAAGGGAAATGTTTACTACAGCTGTAATATGTTACGTGCTGTTGATTTTAATTGCTTTTCAAAATGTGAAGACAACTGTGATATTTGGAAGCAGGTGAGCTGCACTAATAAGCTCTGTTATGCAGCAGCTCTAGTTCACACTGTGCCATGCAGGCTTCTCTGCAAAATTTTGCCAGTACCCTGGGGAGTGCGGAAGGAAAGGAAGGATCTTTTTACCCTACCCCACCAAAGAAGTGAGCCTGATTAACTGTTTATCTTGGAGCCGTATCAACAGAGCCTTATGTCCTTTCTTATAAGATCCTACAGTAAAAGCAGCTAGCTATAGCTACAGAGCTATGGATCTACTACACTAAGCCATATTGTGAGTAAAAGTGACGCCGAACATCAGGTTTGGCAAAAGTTATTTGGTCCAGTTGAGAACTGTCTTGGGAATTAGTGGCTTAGTACTTGCGTTAGAAATGGGTAGCCAGCAATGCACCTTGGCTGAGGGCTCACGGGGGTTCCTCAAATCTTTGAGAACACTCCAGTTCCAGGCTAATGTCCATCTGGAAGCTGTTCCCAAATGGTTTCAGATCCCGCTCCCAGCTGGTGATGTATGAAGGAAATTCATTGCTTCTTTCCACTAGGCAATTGGTATTCTGGGATTTTGACTCACCTAGAAGTGGTTTGGAGGTGCAGTGGGGGTGCTGATTACAGCTGGGTGCTCTTCAACGATGGGAAATGGTGCAATTTGCTTTATCCAGCCCCTCGGAATCCAAGCACGTCAGCTTCTTCATGGGCCTTGTGTAGAGTCTCAGCCCCAAATGTGGAGTGTGTTTCTCACTAGCAAGAGATGAGCCAAATGAGAATGACATGTCAGAGGGTTAGGAAGCTTTGCCTCAGCAAAGCTGTACTGCACAGGCCCCACAGCCAGCTTTTTATTTTGCAGCTGTGAGCAAACCTAGCACTAAAATCAGAAAAAAAATATCAGCAAGGCAACTAGTGGAAACTGGCAGATTCCAATAGAGCAACGGAGCAAAGCTACTGCTCTCATCCTGTCACTCTCAGATAACTAGAGGCTTTACAATAAAGCTGGATGTAAACATGATTTTCAGTCATGGATCACAGTTTCTATTCCTCCATAAGAGCTAGGTGTGACTTCTCTGTATGCGAGTTGCTTAGCTCAGACTGCTGCACCAGAAGACACATGTCTATTTAGAAGTACAAGTGGGTCACAAATACAGACTGGTTTTGAAAAATCCTTGAGTTCCCAGTAATTTCAAACCAAGCTGTGGATGTTCAGTATCTACAGGGAAAAAATAATAATAATAAAAAAATCCATCTGCTTTCATATGCTAAATATTAGTCCTTGGAAGCCTGACCTCACACATGCTGGCTCACCTCTTGTTTGACCTCTCTGAGACCTGGATTATGTAAATGATCTCTCTCCTTGTAATTTGGCTGAATAATACTATCTAAATACTAGATATGATTAATTGCTGTCCTCCTCACACATCAAAATTAGGCAAATCATTAATTTCACCATTTGTAAAGATTTTGGGTTTTGAACTGTTTCAATTTGACAAATAAGTTGTACCCAAAAAAACCCAAACACTTGCAGTTACATACCTTGCTGAAATTATAGCCAAAGCCATAGCCTTACTGACGTGAACATTGTCTGCGAATAAACAGGCACTTCGGATTTCTTTGCATACACAACTAGACGCAGGTCTGAACAGAGACAAGTCTGTACTGGCCACCTCCACCACCCAGTCCCAGGTGCCAGTGCAACACGGGACTGTGCAAGTTCTGCCTGCCAGGGCCCTGCCTGCATCTCCCCTGCCCCGGGGTTTAGCTGCCTGTGCTCCAGGTCTGGGCTCGGCTGTCATCTGGGTTCAGCGGTGCTGAAGCCGAGACCCTCCATCCTTGCCCAAGCTGTGCTGAGGGTAACGTCCATTTATAGGTCCATTTAAAGGTCCATTTAAGGTCCATTAATAAGGATTATTGTGAACCGATCCAAAAATGTGTGTTTAGATGGAAAGTTTTCCCAGAAACTCTGCTCTTGCACGGCAACTGCCTAGCTGACCCTCACAAACGAACTCTCTCTGGGAAATACACAGCGAAACTTCCTGTAATCTAAAGCGGAGGCTGCCGGGTGCTTTCAGCACACGGACGCAGCACCAGCCCCTCGCCGCACACGGCTAGCTGGCGTGCTGCAGAGGTCCGTGGAGGTGTAGTGTGTACAACCCCTGACTCACCCCAACAGTCCGAGTTAGTCTGAACCAAACCTGCCTTGCCCGTTGCAGTGGCAGGGCTCGGGGCCACAAACACTCCGCCCTGGCTCCGGGGCCACGCTGGCCTGCCTTTGCCAAGGCAGACGGAGCAATGCTAATGAACGCCAACCAATATTCACCTTGTGTCTCCAACCCCAGTCAAACACGCTCAGGAGAGAAACCGAAATCGTTACTCACTGTTGCAGGCAATGCATTATACAGTACCTAAAGAAGAAAAGACAGGTGGAAAATCCTCTTCACTGGCTCAATAAGGAGATACTCATCACTATACTGCATAGAGGTAAGATCCAAAACAAACCTGGTACCAGCTAACCATTTGGACATAGACACTTAGAAATGTTACTTCACTTCACTTGTACTTTATGAGGGAAGGCCTTGGGTCCTCTGTTTGTCTCGTGTTTGTATGGTAATTACCACAATGGGGCTTTGATCTGTAACCAGTGTTCCTACAGATAATTCAACAGCTGAGGCATTTAAGCGATACCAGAAAATTGCCCAGTGCAACTGGCAGACAACCACACTGGTTGTCACAGGGCAGACTAAGGACTGGATAGGACAGAGATTATAACTGCAAGAAAGGTAGAGGCACAATGGCAGGAGAGTTTTGTGCTGTGCCTACAGCCTACATAATGTGAATAAAAGAAGAAAGCTTTTATAGTTGCTCTGTTTTAAAAAACAGACATTAATTACCATATTAACCTAAATGGAGAATGACGGAATCTATAACAAACTTTGTTTTTCCAAGGAGCTTAACTTTAAAAAAAGCTAGTCTTCCTTCTGGGTAAATATAGTAGTCAAGAATCAAAACTTTACAATATTAATGGTGTAACCCAAAGCAAAAAATATGTTATTTCAGGCCCATGAATACTTGTAATACACCGAAATAATCTCAGCCACTGCATGATGATTGAGTGCTGAGATTTTCCATATTATTGGTTTTACTCTGGTTTACTAATTTTCTATATTTACACTTTTATAATACATTTTGATGTTTCTAAGGCTAAACATTTTGTTTCCAGTGTCTTCTCTAACTAGTCATAGCTGAATGATGTGACTGATGAAAAATGGATTACGCTGCATGGGGTATTTCCATTATGTCTTTAGCCTGTGCCTAATAGCACTGTTTTTCTTACTACAAAATATTTTAGTTTCCTTGAAGAAGTCCAGCGACAGAAATGAAAACAAAGATTAAATTATCCAAACACAGATGCTCAAAAGCAAACATACAAGAACATCAATATAAGGATCCTTAGAAAAGTAATGACTTCACTTGCTGGAGAACAAATATTAAGAATATCAAATTAAGGGGACATGCTGAGCGTCAGGTTTTGTTCCTAGTTGAAGGAAAGCCGCTTCATAAAATCTTGTTTCTTAAAATGACCGATTTTCTCTGTGGAAAAGCGACAGGCTTCTTGCCTCATTTCATCATTTGGGAAGGCGCTCTTGACCAATAGCTGTGATCGTCAGAGAACTCCTTTCCATTTCCAGCCCAAACATGCTCACAACCAGCACATACTGCCTGTACATTCTGTTCCAGGGGTTCTCCTAAGTGACATTTCTTGCATAAATAGCTTCTGCCACGTAAATGCCAATGGAGCACGTACATCTTTTCCATCTGGTCATCTTCGTGACCTAAACAATTCTTCAAATCTCTTCAAACAGTAGTATACCCTCCACTCATTTGGTGCCCAGCTCCCTACAAACTCACCTATACATACCCTTGTTTACTGCTTTTTGTTTCCTTGTATCCTCTGGTCTTGTCTCTGTAATTTTTAGCTTTTTGCCTAAGTAAACGCTGCACACAGTGTTAGCAGATTCACCAGCTACATGCAAAGGAAGGAAGGAAGCCTCCTCCCAGCCTTTAGCTGTACACTAGGCCTTCATCCCCCTCTCAGAGGAGAAGCTGCAGATGACATGGCACATGAACGGTGTTCAGCTGGAGAAGAGATCTTCAACTCAACAGACTGACACTTGTTGAGCCCAACAGACAGAGAAGTCATTGCTAACGTTTCTGACTATTAACAGAATTTGCAGTTATCCACATTAAAAGATCGTGTTTTATGATGATGATTCAAGGAATTAATTTGAATAAATTTGGCTAGCACTGAAAATAAGTCTCTGCAAAAGATTGCATGAATCATAAGGACAGACAAACCTTAAATTAGTGGGCTGGACATTTTAAATAACCTGATAGTAATGAAGGTGCTTATAGCCAATGTGTGAGTCAATGGCAGAGCTGCTAGTAAAACTTAGCTTTGCAACTCGTGAATCAAAGGTCCCTCCAAGGCATAAAACTGGCTTCTGAAGTAAAGCAGCTTATGTGTGTTTTCAGGGTGAGAAAAGAGATGGGAAACCATGCTGACCACCTAACTCTTAGTTACCAGCCAGGTCAAAAGGCAGAATGCCAAACTGGATAGATCAAATACTTCCATTTACTTACGATGACACTCCTGTAAGCACGTGAAATATATAGCAGTCTTAACAGATTCTGTAATGGACTAGACCTCTTGTTATCCAGGCAGCTTGAGTAGGTGCATCGCTTATAACTAGGTATCTGTGAATTCCCCAGTTGATCAAAAGCAATTTTTTTATTAGCTCCTCAGCATTCCCTCATTCTTGTCTTAGCCTGAAGAAAAGGAAAACCCCACACTGACACATGAGAAAGCAGGAAAACAGGCACAACAGAAAGCACAGCATTGCTTAATGAATTGGGAAATGAATGAGAGTACCTGTCTTGTAGCTTTTTGTTTACAAGGTCCATCCTCCAACACCGCTTAGAAAGCATGCATTTGCCCTGCTTTTCCAATTATCGGGCATCAAGTAACCAAGGAACAGATTCATTTTATGTCCACTCTGCATATATGAATAGGATCCATGCCCCCGGTTTTGTCTAGAGTTACATTGTCACTTCTAGGTATGAGGTAACTTTACATAAACCAGATTTAAAAGTGACTGAATCTGTTTACACTTGAAGCTGCAGCAGCTTCATTAAACAGGTTCAGCATTAAGCTAAACTAACCGTACCTCTCTGCTTACTGACCTTCTCCAATACAGATATCCTGCAATAAAATAAAGCACCACAAATGTAAAGTGATTGAACACAGTGAATATGCTCATTGCATACGCACATCCTAAGGCACTTTCTGCCTTCGGAAAAGAAAAAAAGAACTGAAAAATACCCTCACAATTCATTACACATATAAAGAATTTTAGTGACTCATTCATTTTAAGTGTATAATCTACAGATGGTTGGTCAAATAGGTAGGCATTCCTTCTCAAAGGCTGATACAGTATGAAAAATTACTTAATCATACTACAGTAACTTCTGAATGCAACTCTTGTTTCAGTAGCCCATAACCTTTCTTTAGTTCTATAGGAACATCCTAACCCTCACCACAAACAAATACAAGGCCTGAGAACAGGTGTAAGGATAAATTAGTTCAATAAATAAAATTGTAAGTGGCTGATCAGTTGAGCACAGAGATTATGGTTTCTCTAGAGTCACTTAACTCAAGCCACTGCCAGTAATGAAACTGGAATGCAATACCACATAGCATGTGAATCAGCACTGTCAAACACGTTCACCTTTACACTGACAGAGTTGTGTACAAAGGTGCTAGCCCGCAGCCAGAGTTTCTCAGTTTCCACAGAAGAAAAGGAATCATTCATTGCTTTTCTCATGGATATCCTTCCCCTATAACATTCAAGCCCAAATTTCAATTTCAAACACACTAAAGCACAAAGAGTGTTGATGTGGCTGAGTCCCATTTCCTTACAATTCCATTAACAGTTTTCATGAGTTTTCATGAGTAGATTTGTGTCAAATTATCTGCACCACCAACTTTCTTCCCAGCAGAGTAGAAGGTGGGAATAGACCTGATCTTCTGGTTTGGGAGCTCCAAATATATCTGGCATGTTACCAGGTATTCAGCGTTTTATGATACACTGCTATACCTGTATTCATGAAGGCCCAAACAGAAGAATGTACTTGCAGTACATCTGTGTCTTCCCATCTGCAAGAAACTAGCTCCTTGAAGGTTAAACACTACTTAAGGGAGGAAGGAGATAAGCCATCCTATAAAGGACACCTTTAATCAGCAATAAATACAATGAAGGAAAGTAAGATCATCATGTTGGAAAGCAGTGTGAAAGGAAACATGCAACCATTTCCTCCTAAAACCACACATTTACCATGCTATTCATTCCCAGACCAATTATTTAGCTGCAGCTGCTCAGAGTCACATCATCAGTCACACTATAAGGTGAGATCAACTCCTACTGTTTTCTGTAGAACTCATGCAAAAACTTGATAGCAACCAAACTGAAGGCAAAGATGTTTAGTAAGTCGGGAGACAGTTTCCACAGAAGCACTTGCATTTTGGTGCTTTTTTTCCCAGCTGTACTCATGCCATAGACAACAGAAATCTATGCAAGCAAGGTATGGCCACTTTACCTGTTATTTCTGTGAGTGGTGCTAGAGAATGGAGTGGGACATGCACTGAGAACTGGCAGGAGGAAAGGCCATCTTCCTGTTTAAGAAGAATGCTGCCTGACCCAAAAACTGTATTCCAGTGCCTCATGGCTGCAGAGGTTAAAATGCCCCAGAGACGGAAGGACACTGAATAACTTAGGGTTTGGCAAATTCACCTCCTGAACGTTGTTGGTTGCCAAGAAAATTCATTCTGACTCACAAGCAGCTATATGTATTGTTCCACAAAAGGATATGAATATGTGTAGTACTTGTATTGATGGCCCTTAAAAGCAGTTAAAAACTTCCAGCACTTTTAGTAGATTTCTATCTATCTGGCCTGAAGACTAGTTCCGGTTTGCAGAGGACACCTCCTTAGGCTCTCTGAATGCCACTTGTCCAAAAAGACCTGGTGGGTGGCCTGCCTGGGAAAAAGAGAGCAAAAGCACGGAAGCGGAGGTGACCTGGTAATGTGTCAGCAAGGAGTGGCAGGCCTGAAAAGGACAATACGGAGCCAAAAGGGAATAGAGGCGTATAATCAAAGGCTATTTTGCTAAAATAGTTCTGCTCTGCAGAGCTCTTGTTTTTTTATCCTGTGCAGCAGGAACCCTGAGGAAACACCACCTGACCTTCCTGTGGCTGATACTTGGTGATTGACAGCACTGTTTACACAACTGTCAGGTTATTTAATCACAAAATTTGGCCTCTTAGTTACCAAATTTAGTTCTTAATTATTTCAGAGAATGGTTGACTCTAAATGGCCTGTATCAGCAATAGTGTAGCCAGCAGGAGTAGGGCAGTGATTGTACCCCTGTACTTGGCACTGGTGAGGCCGCACCTCGAATCCTGTGTTCAGTTTTGGGCCCCTCACTACAAGAAGGACATGGAGGTGCTCAAGCGTGTCCAGAGAAGGGCAACAAAGCTGGTGAGGGGTCTGGAGCACAAGTCTTATGAGGAACAGCTGAGGGAACTGGGGTTGTTCAGTCTGGAGAAGAGGAGGCTGAGGGGAGACCTTATCGCTCTCTACAACGACCTGAAAGGGGGTTGTGGCAACGAGGGTATTGGTCTCTTCTCCCAAGTAACCAGTGATAGGATGAGAGGAAATGGCCTCAAGCTGCACAAGGGGAGGTTTAGATTAGATATTAGGAAAAATTTCTTCACTGAGAGAGTGGTCAAGCATTGGAACAGGCTGCCCAGGGAGGTGGTGGAGTCACCACCACTGGAAGCGTTCAAAAAATGTGTGGACATGGTGCTTCGGGACATGGTTTAGGGGGCATGGTGGTGTTGGGTTGACGGTTGGACTTGATGATCTTGAAGGTCTTTTCCAACCTTAATGATTCTGTGATTCTGTAAAGATCTGCACATGTGTTTGTCAAAAAGATTTAGGAAGGAAACAAAAACAAGTCTTAGTGGCGTGGATCTTCAGACTTTCCTCTCACTTTTGGTTTTGCACATGTAAAACATCTTTTAGCTTGGATAAAGGCATGCTCTTCACGTAGTCATTAGTCACACTGCACAGCATGTCTAGGTGGTAAGTAAGCTTTATAGTCCACTAAACGGATACGTACAGTGAGCAAATGAAAAATTCGGACTTCCCTAAAGCAACAAAACAAGACAGGACCAAACAATTAGGATCAAGATAGTAACATTTTCCTACTTTGCTTGATGTTATTCTTTTAGGTTAACTAGCAGAACTCTTCAGCTCTGTCTCCAAAAACAAATCCCTTCATTCCATACGTGTGGGACCTTCCCATTCTACACTGGCCAGGCTGGAAATCAGAGGCTTCTTGACATTAAAAAAAAAAAAAAAAAAAAATCAAACTGTTATGTTTCAAAAGCGTTGTCTGCATGTCACAACTTTGTTTCCACTAGTTTCATGCTTTGAACAAAATTTTAAAATCACATCCAATGAGGATACGTCCCTTGCATCTGGTGCCTTATCACTTCCCTGGAGTCCACACTCCTGCTGTTGATGTCTGTCTACATAAGGACTCAAGCATGCTAACAGTATTTGAAAGGGAGATGAGATAAATGCCCAAGACACACCACAAATGGCCAAGACACACCAATATAAAGCAGGGATCAAAGAGGTATCTGTGTCCCCTCAAAAGTTGGAACAGAGCAAAGATTTAAGAGCCCTTCTCTCCTACCGGCATAGGCACCAGGGCAGGACTGCCCAGCTTTGGAGCCTAGAAACATTGCCACTCTTTATAAGTAAAGGAGCTCAGCCTAATTTTTTGCTGAGAATTCAGTGCTTGTTTTAATGTCCCCACAAAGTATTTGGCAGCAGCACAAAGGTTTCTTCAGACAGCTGTGGGATATTACTGAGCACTTCACGCTCCTAGCAATGCAGTAATTCCCTAACCACTCTACAGTTAAGGGCTTTGTTGAGGTCCAGTGACATATTTGTGCATTTGAAGTGCTGCACCTTCTTTCATAGGTCAGACTGACACACACTGAGAAAACAGTCTAATTTCTAGCCAAACTTTTATCTGCAAAGGTGGATTCTTTAATAGTGCTTCATAGCTGCTGGAGGTGTAGTTCATCCCCAACCTGCTCCTCTTGTCCTCCCATTGGAACATAAGCATTTTCTGCATTTGCTTTTAGTTACCATTAAAGTCCAGGTGCTCAGTTAGTGAACTGACTTGGCTCTCTTCAGATCAGAACATCTAAACATTGAGCCTTTTGTTCTCATTGCCCAGTGAAAAGAGAACGAAATTCCTGAGTGGATGATTCTATCTTATTTGATCATCGTTTATAACTTCTTCCTTTGTTTCCTGTCATGGATTTCCCTGGGAAAGAAACAAAGAAGCTTTCCCTGCCTGGTGTGTGATTTCCCTGCCCTTCTGCTGACAAGCCAAATGGTTGGTGCTGACTGGTGATAATATTACATTCTATGCAAGAGGCAAAGGGGAAATGACCTGTCAGCACTCAAATAATAAAATTTGCAACTGCCACATTTCACTGCCGATGACTTATTTGTATTTCTGTCTTTTTAGAGCTTTTTTCCATCCTGGAAAATCCTAAAGAAATTTTAAAATACATTCAGGAATTAAATGCTGATTCTACCAACTTTTTGTCATGCAGGTGCTTCATGAAAATCTGCACTAAAATCATGGGGATGACTCATACGAATGTCTGCAGAGGCAAGCACCGTTCTTCTATTCTAAGTAGTAAGTACATTTACCGAGTGTACCGTATGCATTTTCTGTAAGATGGGAGGTTACATCTGTAAAACAGGCATCACAAGAGCTGATAAAAATTTTAAACAATTGGAATGACAAGCACAGGTTACCTTCAGATGCCTAACTTTTTCTTATAAGTGCCATTTCATGTTTCATGTCCCAGCAACATAAAGATATGAGAATTATTTGAGATGTTATCAATCCTCTGCATTTTTCCAGTTCATCACTATCTGCTCCCTTTGCGTACAGGTATTTCGTAAGATTTAAGGAAGTCTGGCTCAAGCTTTGATTTATGTAGACAGAAAGATAAAATATTGTCTAAAAGGATTTTAGGTAAGTTTTCAAAAAGTCTCCACGTATAGAAAAAAAAACAAAAAAAAACATTTTGTAATCAGAGACTAGCACGTTAAATAAAACGCACAAGGCAATATAATAGAGAGGCGATATTCTGGGCAAGTATGGGCATTCCAGCCTGCTGGTACAGTAGAAACTATAGACTGACTTTTCTGCAGTGACTAAAACCCCTTGAGGCTTAATGTAATTTAACCTGCTTTTCTTAAGGAAGTATGTTCTATGTAGGTTTTGGCAACATTTTATTTTTCACACATGATGAATTAACCAGAACAACATCCTGCCCTTTCTCACACAGATGAAATAAACTGTATGATTTTCCCTGAGATTTTTCTTCTCAATAGAAGATTAAAAAAAAAAAAGTAGGAAGAAAACACAGAGCAAACCCCAATCTAATCTGCATTGAAAACATGATGTTTGGTAGAATATTCATTTTTATGGGAACTGAAATGAGATAGCAACTCCTAACAGGGTTTTTTTTGGTGGGATTTTGCATATCCATTATATCTGCAATTTTGGGTGTTTTTCATAACCATAACTGCCCCCGCTGACTACGATGACTTAAAAACTTCAGTCACTCACTACTCCAGGTCTTTCTGGCCTATAAAGGAGGTTGAGTAAGAAAGGCACAGTGCTGAAACTCATAGCGTTGCCAGAAGATATTTCTGATTCTCTCATGGATGCTATGCAAGACATCAGACAGTGTCAACCTGCTGCAAAACCTAACTCTGGATTAGGTTTATGCATCACCTTTCCGTCTACAAAATGTAAAGAGTGCCTTTTTAGAATGGAAAGTCTTCAGGGCAGGGAGGGTGACTTAGCAAGTAGTTGTAAATTTCCTGGCAGGTTGAAAGCCTGATTTCAGCACTGGCCTCCAGGCAAAACCTTAAAGGTAATGCAAGAGATAATAATAAACTTTGCTGCAGCTTCCCTGTGAAGCGCCTGGGTGCTATCAGTGATCATTGTCTGACTCTCTCTTGTCTTAGATGGCTACTGCCTTGCTTGCAAAGTTAATTGAGTTAAATCTAATGACAGTAGCTTCATATACCCACATGAAAAAAAGGAAAAGATTTCAGAAAACTGATAGCAAAACAGCTGTCAAAGGCCTCTGATCAAGCCCCACACATCTCCAGTGGAACAGTGCTACAGGATATGCAGTTGTTAATGGAATTTAAGATCTGTCCAGAGTAGGAGAAGCAAGAACTGAAATTTTGCTCCCCTGTGAGTAGTGACACTTGGATAAAGTAGGGCCTGCTTCAGTGCTAAGCACTTAATAGAATAATTTGCATGCTGGCCTTTTATTACAGAATCACAGAATCACTAGGTTGGAAAGGACCTTCAAGATCATCAAGTCCAACCATTAATCCAGTGCCACCGTGTCCCCTAAACCATGTCCTGTGTTGTCCTTCTGTGACTCCTATCTTCTAGATGCATAAGTAAGTTTTTCTGGGTCAAAAAAATCACGTCTCCCTTCCAAGCAAGTTGTTTGGGAGTGGTCAGGCAGAGTGAAGCTGGAGGAACAATGATGACTGGAACTGTAGGCTGAAAACACATTTGAAACATGATTGTACCCAGAAAGGAGACCTGGGGACTGTCATTCAAATAACTAGGCCTGCAGAGGTCTGAAAGAAAAGGCCGTAGATATGGCTAGTCCTGAATAACAGCTGTTCTAAAGTATATATTTCTGTCATACAGAACAACTTCATTTTATCTTCTATGCCTGTAACATTGCTTCTTCTAACTCCAGGAGGAGTGGATAGAGTGATTCTGGTGTAAGACAGTGTATATAAAATCTATTTGTGTCCCAGTTTAAAATAAATGTGCTATATTATTTTAAATCACCTCTATATAAAGTCAGCCTTCAAATTCTCTGCCATCCATCTTCAAAACAGATATGGCATATCCTCTTAAGTACAAGGAATCAAGAACTGTTGAGTAGATAATGATCTCAACATGAATGTGCTTGTAGCAGCAAAACCAGTTTCTACAGGGAGATGGACATTCTGTGGGTGCTGCTACTGGATATTGTAATTTTCATGCGATTGCTAACATGGGAGCCTCCCCACCCTCTGGTAGCTTGCTGAAAACAGATGTCACATGATACTCAGATACTTAGTTGATTTTTTACTTCTATTTCAAGATACCTCCCCTAGTTCAAGTCTGGGCCAAAAGATAATAAAAACCAAGTCTTTTCAGATTTAGGAAATTAGTATGCTTTATCTTCCACTATGGAAGCTGCTTTCTGTGTGACTTTTTCATGCAGCTCAGTGATCAGGCACTAGAAATATCAGGCACAAATTAATTCTTATTCTCTTTTGGTAATAGTCCCACCTGCAAGCTGTGATGGTCATGCCTTTTCTGGGGTCACTGAAAGAGACAGCCTTGCTATGTGAGCCTTCACTGATGACTGGGTGTCGTGTCCACACACGTGCTCGCCTTGCTGCACATTTCTGTTTCTTCCCTTAAGCTTCGGAAGTGCTAATGAGAAGCTGAAGTGATGTGCCCTAGCTAAGAGTATGTAAAGGCCAAAGAGTTCAGATTCTAAATAAGAAAGAAAAAGTAAAGAAATTAGTGGATGAAAGGAAGCATCTGTAGCCCAATTAGATAGATGAGAATCAAGTTGAAGAGACATTAAAGGTCAGTTTCAAGAGGTACATATGCACAGCAAGACCTCCAGACTAGTTAAATTCTTGAACTATTCAGTGAAAGAGAATTACCTGAGGGTAGGGTCAAGTTCCAAAACACAGTTTGTCTACATCCATAACTGGAGGCCAGATCTGAGACAGGTCAAAATCATAACACATCTCTTGCACCTGTGACAAACAGAAGCTTAATACAGTAACCAGCTTTGGAGGTAGCTATGTGGTGCTGAGAGTGGCTTATTCTGTACAGCAAATACTCTGACTGGCTAATTCTTTCCAGCTGCATTAAGCCACATCTTGTGCAGGACACAACCATTCTCTTCCTGGAGAAGACCCAGCATCTTTCCTCCTTAAGGTTTAGCATACTACAGTTTTATTATCAGAAAACATCTGGGCCCATGTGTATTACAGCATTGTTGCTATGGGCTAGCTAGTCAAATCAATACACAGTCCAAAAGGAGCCCAGCAGAAGTCTATTTTCTGGCTACTTTGATGTGTGTTGAGTTCAAGTAAGAACCATCCCAGGTTCAAGATGGAAAATCCTAAGTACTCTGGACTTCCCTGAAACTCCTAGCTTTCAACTATCTATCTTCCTTGTCCCATGAATTCTTGTATCTTCTTATCATTCCTCCTTGCCTCACCAATGTCTTACAGATACTGGATATTAGCTCCAGACACAGCTCTACAACTGTAGACGAGCCTGACTGCCTTGACACCTTACAAGAAGTCAGTGGCAGAGTCTGTCAGCCTCTTCTCAGCAGGCCCTGCCATCTCTGTACCACAGCACCCATTAGTTCTGTTTCCCAGGGTGGCACCAACTGACTTGCCTTATATTTAGCTACAGCAAGTCTCATGATGTTTCAGAATGTCCTCAGGTAAACTTAGTAACTCCTCTGTCAAACCCATGAGTCAAGCCAGACAGCTTCTACTGTCTCACACACTAAAAGGAAGGTTAGTCTTCAGTAGTCTTTTCTGATCAGAAAAGCCTGTGTATTAGATAAGCCAACCACACCTACCTTAACACATCTGCTTGTTTGAGCTTTTCTCAACCAAACAGCCAATAAGCCTCCAATAACCAAAGGAAAGGAACAGATGTTCCCACACAGAGCTGCAATACTCTACGCTGCAAAGAGAAAGTGGATTATAAGGCCTTTTCTTTAGCTAGATCTCAGGACACAGGATGGACATCCTAAAAGTCAGAATTAACCTCTCATTGCTAGGGTGCCTTCCGCAGAAAGCTCAAGCTGGAAGAAGAGCTACAATTCCAACAGGTCGTCAGGATGTACCAGGAGAGAAGGTAGCATTTCTGTCTAGTTTCTATTATGTTACCATTGTATTCTCTCCCCACAACCCTGTAATCTCAGTTCTCTTCACAGAGATACAGGTAAAGACATCTTGGAAGTACTGGCTTCCATGACACTAGAGTTTGGATGTTGCAAGGATCAAAGATCAGCTTGGCCAAACAGACCGAGCAATGTGGGCATCTAT
Source organism: Phaethon aethereus (assembly GCF_964289735.1). Taxonomy (NCBI): domain Eukaryota; kingdom Metazoa; phylum Chordata; class Aves; order Phaethontiformes; family Phaethontidae; genus Phaethon; species Phaethon aethereus. The sequence continues at coordinate 18,097,380 of NC_138583.1, read as the reverse complement.
GAGAGATCTGCTAAAAGGCAGCTGCATCTGGGGAAGAGCTAACACTGAGTGGGAAACAAAACCATGAAGAGCAGGTATAATACACTAAGATACCACATAGAAGTACAGGAAGGTGGACTTCCTCTCTCCTGGACGTGGATCCCAGCTCTTTTATCTTCTTCCCTTCACCCAAGCCTTGCCTGTTTGTGTGATCATTTCACACAACCAAGAAAGAGCTGGGGATTCATGAAAGGCAGGATACCTGGGATGCAGCTGGCTGAAGAAATTCACTGAAGCACCTGTTTCCTTCCTTGAGGAATCAATCTTGCTTGCTACCCTTCTCTCTCCATGTACTCATTAGGGAGCTGGCTGGTGTGTCTATATGACAACTGAGGTCTGCAAAAGCCAGCATGAGCAGCTTTCTGCAAACTGCTGTCTTGTTTTGTGTATGCGTCACCAAGTTCTGCCTTCATCACAGCCCACTTTCTTCCCAAAGAGCTCTCAGTCCCTCCAGTCCCAAGTGGAGACAATGACCTGAGGTCTCCTCTGCTTACACTCTGGGGATGTCTCCAGATTCATAAACCTCTTCAGCCCCCACATAGAGCCTTTGCGGGTCCTTCCTCAAAGTTCACACCACCTATTTAATGGTTAACTCCTCTCCCCTGGATGCAAGGCATATCTGCGTTCGTACGTGCTCATTATTTTATTATTTGCTTTCCTGTTTTGCTCATAAATGGTTTCTCAAAGGTTTGGCATCTCTGTTCCCTGTCTACCTTAATGGGGACTTTGACTTGCGATGCTCAAACAGTCAAACGTCCCCTTGTAATACCCAGGCATGTTTTCACAATCATTCTGCCTGCCTGACGGGGGTGTTGGGAAACATCTCAATTACAGTGTGCGCAAGTGCTCTGTAAGAGCAAACGACTCCCCAGTTTTCTCCTATGTGTTAATAGGTCTATTATAACTGTAAAAGGGAAAAAGCTCAACAGGAAAGGCAGACATGACCAGTTCCTTCCTTAGACAGTCTCATTGACTTCAGCTCTGCCACTCTGAGCCACCAAAGGCAATGGGGAAGGGAATTCAGGGGACGTAAGCTGGGGCAATGAGCTGCACAGTACATGCACACCTTACATGTTGCAGAATGAGACATAGGCCCAGGCAAGTCAGAGCATCGCTCAGGCCTGTGAACAGCAACCGGGTGTTGCCAAAGTCCAAAAGCAGCCACAGGCAGGTCTGTAGTGGTCACAGAATCACCTGCAAGGTGTGGAGTGAGGAGGTCCCAGATTAATACCTAGCTCATGAGACTTACCAAGACAGCCTATGCAGGCTGGTTAGGGCACGGTTCTGTTTCTCTCCTTGTTCTTGCTGCTTTTTGCTGCCTCATTATGTCAGTAACACAGTGTAACAACAAGAAATCTTTCCAAGCTCACTTTTCTACTCATTTTATTTCAAAGTAGGAAAAAAAACATGTCCCACCTATAAGTTATTATGCCTCACTCTCTCTCTAGTAAAAATCAGAATGAGTCTAGAAAGCTACAAAATCCAGCCCATCAAATATCTATTGTTTCTCCTACCAACAGACCATGGATGGGTTTCTGTAATTCTGTGCTGGTTTTAGCCAGCTGCCAGAAAACATCCCTACAATGACAAATGGGCTTCTGGGTTGCAATTCTCAAAGGCATCTGAGACACTCAGGCACTTCACTTTCCTTCAGACTCCAAGGGAGTTCAGTGCAAGAGCATGCATTTGTGAGAGCAGCTACTGGGAAGGTGGCCCTTTGTCCCCTGTGTACTGAGATGCTGTCCTTGAGATGCTTCTCGTGTTCTGAGATCCTGGATTCTTGACTGAAATGCAAGATCAGACTTCTAGAGAACTAAGGATTCATTCAGGCTCTGCTACTGATTTCCTCCACAGCCTTGAGAAGTGCCACCCCTCCTGCCAGTGTCTACGTCTGTAACATGGAAAATGTATACTTCCTAGAGACAAAGGAAGTGGGATTGAATTAATGAGTCTGTGAAACACTGTGCAAAAAAAACAGGTATGCAGGACTCTTTCAGAAAAAAGAGTATACAGTTGCTACATCATTGAAAAAGTGTCTTATAATAGAGTGGCAATCATTAAAAATATAACATAACAACTTGGGTTAAAGGAGGATATTATTTTAGCCAAGAAAGAAAAACCTGCGCTAACCATTTGCCAAATATTTGCGGACTGCACTTTAAGACCTACTTAAATGAAAGCTCCACTGGACACCTTTGAACAAAGCTGATATCTAAGATAGAGCTAACGATATATAAGATATTTCAGAAACGGGGAGACAGCTCCACTGATGTTGACATTCCCTTGCAAACTCCTAAAAAGCATACAGAGACAATTACATTATTTTTCCCAAGTTTTTTTTCTCTGTGTAGGAGCTAGCTCACTACCAGACACTTGCACAAACAGAGTTCTGTGTGTTTGAATTGATTAACTGTCTGGTAAAGGATTTCTAAATCATGTTTTATAGCTTATACTATTATAGGGATCTCCAAAGCCATAATCTTACAGTTATGGGACAACTGGTGTGTATTCATGAGTTTCTTGGTAGAGCCAAGTGCCCTCTAGCTTGCTAGCATCCTCCATCAGGATATCACCAACATCGGGAATAAACTTCTTAGCACCAGTGTAGCATTAAGAAGCAGGCATTCTTTTATTGCAGCGCTGGATGCATGGGGGATCGCTCCACCTAACGTGCATGCCCTGAAACAAAAGTTCATCCTCTATATACCTTAAAGACATAAATAGTCACACATTTTCCAAGAAGTCTCTGCCTCTTTACTACGTTTACATAATGCTGGCATTGCAAAACTACACTACACATGCACAGGGGTCTCGGGTGGTCATTTGGGGAGTTAGCCCCCTACTCCTTTTCCCCTTTTATGCTCATGAGTCTCCTGAGGATAGTTTCTTCTCCTTCGATGTTTGCCAATTCTGTTGTTCAGCCAAGCGATTCTTTCTTATCAACCTTGTTTGAGCACTCCTGCTAGGATGTTTCTATTCTCAAGGTTAAGATATCTCCTCTGTACACATTAATCACTTGTTGGTCTTGTTAAATTCAAAGTTAATCACTGTTTGGTAAAAGAATTTCTCAACAAGGAATCTGGAATTACAATACTCCGAGTCCCTCATTTCAATTTTGTTTCCTTTTCTAAAGGGCACCAAAATAGGAACAGGACTTAAGTGTTTATCAGAAGTGTTTATCAGATGACCACCAGCAGTCCTGCTGAAAACTCGGAACAAGAGTTCCCCTCTTTCAAAGGACCTGAGCTTTACTTGGTCCCAGAGACTGAGACTTTGATCTTGCCTTGACATACTCATATATACAGTGCACCTGTAAAGGAAATAAATTTCATTCAGATTTGCAAACCCAGGAGAAAGCACTCTTCATAGTTATTTGCTTAGCTAATCCAGGCAAAGGAAAAATTTGCCTGAAGGAACATGTCAGTAGTTTGCTGAACAAAGGCTGCTTGTGTTCCAGGTGAATTTCCAACCTTTTTCTGGTTAAATCCTGACAAACACTCCACAGCCTAATTTCAGTTTGTAAAACAGGTTCTGACTATGATGGTTCATCATTAATCCAGTTGTTAGATAGATTCCCAGCTCTATGTCAGAGCTGAGAACATTCAGTACGTAACTGGACTTTCCTTTTCCGAAAGTTTGGTGTTTACTTGGCCAGAAAACAGTCATTAAAGGTCACTTTCATGACCATGAGGAAAAAAACTTGAATCTTGTATAACTCAGGGTTATATAATAATTTTGTGGCTGAAATCATAATGGTGATTTGCTATTTTTGTTGCCATATGACAGATGCCAATCCAGCTGCTCTGTTGTCCCTCCAGGCACAGCCTCCTCTCCCCTAGTGCTGCCAGAAGGAGATGAGACGTTCAGACGAGCTGAATATTGTAGGAAAACGATCTTCTGTGAGCCAGATACTTCGGCCCTGCAAATCTGCATAGCACTATGTGAGTGAGAGGTAACTAGATACTGCCTTCATACGAGCAGTGCAAGGTTGCAGAAGCAGCTCTGACCTCTCCTGCACTGGAATCATTCCTTTCTGTATATAAAAAGAAACATCAGGGAATGAGTCAGAAATGGGGAGAGAGAATATGGGAAAAGGAGAGTCATGTTTCAGAGCAGGAAAAGGATGGGGACGGAACACAGCTCTGTAGACCTGAGCAATTAGTCCAGCTGTCCCGGTCACACTGCTACACAAGCAGCACAAGTTGAAATGGGTTCCTGCAGCACACAGCTAGAAGCCAGAAAGCATTTGGGTGAACAGTAGAATTACGCCCCCAAAGTTGTTGTGTAAAGGAGCAAATCCTTAATCACTGCTCGTCTGTTATCCCAGCCTGCCTCGCCCTTACTTGCTTAATGTAGCCTCAGGATTCTGGCAAGGAAATAAAAAAAATTAAAAAAAAAAAAATCACATCTTCCCATACTAACTACAAGTATTGCAGCATACCAAAAGCCTGGGTATAACCTTTTGCACTTTATTCTGTATATAAGAAATTCATTTGTAAGTGACAAAATTAGTTTTTACTCACTCCTTGTGAGCTTGGAAATGAAATCTTTGTCTAAGTGGTTTTCTTCTGTCATACATTCACACTGGCTTATTATTGCAGAAGAGCAGGCAAGTGCTGAGCTGACAACATTGGTTTGCCGTTGTCTGAATGGCCACAAAGTGCTGAGTTTTGCACAAAATAACTTTTTACTTCAAAGTTTCTCAGAAGATCCATGTTGTTTGCACAGGTTTGCTATTCTAGGGTTGCTTACAAGTGCTGAACTGTAGAAGATGTGCTTGTTATTACATGAAAGATCCTAAGGGCTAGAGGGTTGTTGCATTTTTGTTGTTTTTTGGGTGTTGTGTTGGGGGTTTTTTTTGCATGGTACCAAGTATCAGCTGTACCAAAAAGACCCAACAATTAACCAAATACCCCAAACCCTCATTAAAGCTAATGCCTTAATTAATTCTCTGTTTCATTTCCCCCCTTTCTTGTGGCAAACACAAGAACTATAAAACAAAGTTATGATATTTCCATTTAAACTGCTAGACAGGATAAAAGAATGGAATTACAACAATCACATGTTAAGTCTTTAATGAACAATTTCTTAACCTATCTACAATTAACTACATAAAAATCTTAGAAGTAATAGTATTCTTCTGATAAAGAAAATATCTCTCAATTGTCTCTCAACTGCAGGTAAGTTCTGCTCTCATTTGCACTGTGTAAGCAAAGTAGCTCCACTTAATTAAATTCCTGTGGTATCCTGAGGAACCATAATTTGCTACTCAATTTAAAGAGCTGAACATTATAGATCAGATGCAAACACTGCCTTACTACTTTACGGAAAGGCTCTCATCCTAAAAAAATGGAAGATCCAGCACACTTCATGCATTTATGCACATCAACAAGCACAAACTTTGTCTTCCACATTTTTAACATCCTTCAAATAAAATGAGAAATAGAATAGCAACATACAGGTAAGAAGCTACATTTTGGATCTTATGAACATGGGAGATACTAATAGAGGCAATAGTTTTTACAGGAACTGTGTGCTCTGCCCTAAGGCATTTCAATGCAATTTGGGCATTTAAATCCCCCAAGATGCATATCAAAATAGCACCTTTAAATAAGAAAAAAGCAGCCTAAGAATGATTTACCTCACAGATTATTACATTAAGCAGTAAAGTTAGAATGCACATGAAAGTAGCAGAGCATTCCCTTGGCAAAATTCTTGGAATTCCTTTACAAAATTTCAAAATATTTTATTAAAGAGGATTTGAAATTATTGCTTCATCATGGACAGATACATGCCTGTGAAGAAGCCCTGCCTTATACGTGGACACATGCTTTCAAGGGGCTATTTTAGAATTATGGCTACTGAGCTAATCCCTTCTGAGATATGCAAACACTACGGTCTTCTCTCATAGCAAAACCTGTCTCAGAATCTAGAATTTTGTTCTTTCCTTTAGAAGTATTTAATAATTTTGTATTACCCAGAACTATAAAACCTGAGGCTTTTCCATCTAAAGATGATGTTGTATTAATGTTGTCAACAAGAAATTGCTGCCTCTATGCTGTTTTCAATTACTGTACAGTTGGAATTAATTATTATGACATCTGGTTGCTCTAAACTGTGTGATTCACTGAGTTCACTGTCTAGCAATTTGGTGGTCAAGCTCTGAGCAGCTAGTGTGTGAATGGGCACCACACCGTAACATTCTCCCTTTGACCGTTTTTGCAGCTAAGCTCCTTCTTTTCCTCCGTCTCTTCTTTTCTGTGAGCCTCTTCCTTCTACTGGGCAGCCTCAACCCTTTTCATGGTCTCTCTCCTACCGAAGTGCTGTGCAGCTTCTGGTACACTGCCTGTTCAATGCATATGTTTTCACTATACATTTCCACATTGCTTTTTTTCAATGCACATTTTCATGGAACAATGTTCGGAATACTGTGGTCTTTCCACAGTATTTGTGAAACATGGTTCATCCAGTTCCTAGTGGGATGTGAGCTTGAATATGAATAAACAGAATGTAACCAACCTTCCATATCAATCTCCTAGTTTATGTCAAATTTCTACTGACTCCAAACATATGTCTGCAACTGACAAAACGTTTGCCCATCATTTTAGAAATATTTACAAGAGGAAGTGATAGGTAAGGGGGAAAGCGACCTACAGATAAGGGTCATCTTGGATAAATCTGCCATTTAAATAGCTGGCCTAGGACACTCCCTCCGTCACGGTACTGTAACACTAAGAAAACCTCTGTAGATGAATAGCTGGTTGAACTGCAACTGTACAACCTGCCTGACAGCCCCATCGGGCTGTGTCCATAACTGTCCACACCGTGGAAAATGTAAGGATAACACTGGCTACTGTGGGTGGTGACACAGCACTGCTCAGTACGCTCAGGACTGTAAAGATTCTGTCACTGCTGGTGGCAGTCTCTGCTTTTAAGTTCATATGGCATCTCATTTAACTTCAGTCTGTGGAGCAAATTCTGAGGACAGGCTGTGTGTTCCTACTAGTACCCACCATCCAGGGCCACATCCCTCATTTTGGTGTAGTGAAGCTGACAGTCAGAGTGTATCTTCTCCCTGTGGCAGAGGAAAATCTGCCCCCATTTTTACAATCCCGTGCGCTACAACTAGGTCAGTGAATCATACCGGTGACTCACTGCAGCGTCTGTTGCTTATAAGCACTTTGGTGGATGCCTGTTCTTGAAAAACATTGCTGCAGAGGCCAGGGCTTCAGGAAACATGTTTATAGGGATGGTGGTGGTTTTGAATTTGAAATGGGATTTACAAAAATTAACCAAAATCCATAGACGAGAAGATTCATCCCTGTCAACTCATTCTCTGGCTTTACTGACCAATGCCCAAGAAGAGGAAGACAGGTCACCAGCTGAAGTTTGTAATCTTCAGTTGGCAAGAGTTTGCATCATTACTTTATCATGACATCACATTACCCTGCTGTAATATAGCGTATCATATGCTGCATCCATCAGGAGCCTGATAATGACCACAGGGAGCAAAATTCTCACCTCAGATGCTTTAAAAAAAAGACTTTGCTTAAATTAATGACATTTTCAAAATACAATTATTTTGTGGGTCCCACGATTCCCTATCTGAATCTGTGCTTAAAGCCTTTTTCCAATAATCAAGGAGGTAAAAAAATATAACTGAGATTCTCCATTGCTCCAATACACCAAGGAACCTTGAAGTAATATAGCAACCGCAGAAAGTCTTGCCATGAAATTGTGAAATTTGGCAATACTGACAAACTGGAGGGTGGCTTGCTGCTCCCTCACAGTTAGCTCATAGGAGCATCCAGCCAGGCAAAGAGACTGAGTTGCTACACAGACTCCTTTGGGCCCACTTCATGACATGGTGTCTATGTAACAACTCAAATGTTTCCATGGTTTTATTAAACATGACCAGACTTTGAGCACTGGAGCCAGCATGAACTCAAAATTCTTGGGTTTTTTGCTTTCTTTATTGTAACTTTCACAATTTCTGAAATTAAACCTGGTTTTCCCCTTTCTAGTGTTCCCTGGGTCTGTGCTGCTGGGGTGGAGGTGGGGGTGCAACCTTGCTGGACAGCTAATTTTGGGAATTCTTCAAATTCCATGTATTCAGCCTCAGGAGAAATGAGTGGCTTGCATAACTTGATTGTGACTGATTTAATTGATTAGTTTATTCCTTTTCCAGGAGTGTAGTGCCTTGTAAATGGGCTTGGGAGCAGAACCTCTGACTTTCCTATGCAAGCAAGAACTGTGACATGTTCAGAAGAACAAAAACAGGCAATCTAAGCAATGTGGTGAATTAGAAACCGAATTTTGCAGAACAGTTCTGATCTGCCAGCTGCAGTCCTGATTGCTGTCCTCAAACTCTGCCTGTCAAATCCTTGGGCTTTCAAACTTGTGAGAGACGCATCACTTCCCCTGCAGACCACTTCCACTTATTGACCACAGGAAATTGTCTCTGAAAGAGACATGTGCTTTGCTTGGAGCACCAGCTTTGGCAGCCTGTGGGAAGGAACACTTCCTCTTGGACCTCAGAGGTCCTCAATCCAGTGCTCTGCCATGCTGTTTCTTCTCTGTTTTGGCCGCTGTATCTCCTTCCCACTGCAAACCACCAGCACTAATTCAGGTCTGTCATTGTAGCATTCACTTGTGGACAGGAAAAAAAAAGCCCTCCAAACCATTCAAATGCAACATATATATCAACCAACACTCCCTTGGAGCTACACTGAGCTTGCCTGCATTAGCCAGTTCTTTATTAGTATGTCCTCTACTACACTGTTACTAAGGGGTTACTGCATCATTAACACATCTATGCACCAGGTCTGTTGCAATGTCTGTAAAATGTGGATTCTTCTCAGTAACACATTGATGTAGGGACTGCCGGTGACCAACAGTGCCTCGACGATGGTTTGGATGACAAGACTCAGGTCAAGCAAATTTGGCACACTCTCTTGGTAAATGTAAGAGACTTGTACATGGGAGGAGACGTGGTCCCTCAAAGGGCATGTTCTCTAAGCCTTAGCCCAAAGCTCTTTACTCACACTGAAATAATAAAGCAATTAATTAGAAACAACACCTACAATGCCACTCCTGGCCTAATGTTACATATGACAGCTGTTTCTCTATTACAATACTTTGTTTTTATTGGTTGGGTTATCTTGGCCAAGGTCTAGATTCAAGCCATAAGGAAAGGAAGAATTCTAAAAACTCTGTAATGCTGACAGCTCCTTCTGTTAAAAAAATGTTCTCAGGTGATGAGGAGGGGGCTCAAACATGCAGTGATTTAACCTCTTCCATTTCTGTGGAAAGAAGTGGGAGCCTGTGACTAAGAAGAACCATCACACAATGGTAATAACAAGAAATAGAGAATCTCCACTGTGAAAAGATGTTGGGGCAATATTTGGAAACAAGTAATGGATGACCCAATGTCTGTTCTCAAAAGGAAGAATGGCTGGAAAGCAACAAGTGGGTTTTTGAACAGGAGCTACAAATAAAAAGCTTGAGTATGGACATGAACATAAGACTTAAAAAAATCTTATCCATCCTTCATTGAGCTGTTTTATTGTCTCACCTCCTGTTTTTGCTTAGCTGTTACGGCTATGAGAGCAAATATGGAAGAAGGCAACAAAAATTTCCCTAAATACAAACCCTCTGCACTACATATGGTGCATTGTAGCCACTCTACAATAAATTACTTTTACCCTGAATGTCTGGCTGCCTAATGTCAGTGACAGTGCTGGCACTTCTCCAGTTGTTGCAGCATTAGCTGCCGACTCCGTGGTATTTATGTTCGGGAGTTTTGGCAACATTATCCTCTACATTTGCATGGCTGTGTAGGCAAGCTGCTAAAAATAATCAAATTGTTTCTACTCTACCATGGTCAATAGGTGATAAACAAGAATTTGAGGAGAAATTCCTAAAACTGCCAGGGTTACACAGTATCATGATGAAGTATAAGCACTGCAGATTTTTTTTTTCCAATTAAAATACTTTCAGTGCATAAACCCTCATTCAGAAATGCATTTAACCAGATTTTTAATTTACAACACGTGACTTGTACGCAGGTCTGAAAAGGCACGATTTCTTGAACCAAGGCAATATGCATTTTAATCACACAGTGCGTTCATACCATACTGACTTGATTATAAGGTAATCCCAAATTTAAGATGATGTTTAATTTTGGAAGAGCAGAGATGAAAAATTAAGAAGAAATTATTAACGTTCACTTTGTTTTGCCGCTCCACAACCCTCCTGCCCCTGCAGTCCCCTGCAGATACACAAGCAACTTTTCCCAGTCCTGTCCATAGCCCCACACAACTGCTTCCCCTCCCAATCCCACTGGGCTCCACGGAGGTGGTTAATCCAGCTCTCTGTGCCACCTTGCAGCTCCCCAGAGCTCTAGACTGAGATGATGCTAACAGAGAAGGGGGAATGCAAAAGGGTCACCCTGACTATCTAATAATGACTGAAGAAGGTCAGGCTATTTATATCCCCCACTATTCTCTCCAACAGGAACGATAAAATCTACGTCTTCACAGGAATGGGCACAGGCTAAGCAAACAGGACAGTTTTCCCCTAATACTCCCGCAGCCGCCATATATTTTCAGTTTCATCCTGGGTGGCTGCTAGGTGTTCGGCAGTACGTCCCTAGTCATGTCATTATAGGCTGCACAACAAGGGGCTTCAGCTAACGCACTGTGCTACTGAAGTAGTATTTGCTCTTACGTGCATCTCATTTGGGTTCACTGCAGAAGCCCATTCTGCTCCCAAGTAAGTGTAAAGCCTGCTAACAAGAGCCAACACAGCTTTGTCAACAACAGATAGTTTCAAACCATGCTTCCTTCTTGGACCTACTACCTCTCAAAGGAGAGGGGATAGAACTATTTCCAGCACAGTCCCGTATGATATTCTCATAGGGAAACCAGTGAAATACAGTCTAGATGGACACTGCTATGGGGTAGTCAAACTGTATGAAAAAGCATACATACAGTAGTCACCTGTGTTTTGCTGGCAAATGGAGAACCCATTTAAGACAGTTCCTACAGGCCTGTACTAGCCGATGTTTTCATTAACAATTTGGATGACATATTGGAGATAATAGTTATAACGTGTCACAGTGCAAAACTGGAGGTAATTGCAAGCACTCTGCAGAGCAGGACAAAATGTCAAAATTATTTTGACTGGGGTAAGAGGAAGTTCAAACACAGTAAGATGTAATTCAAGAAAGAGAAGCACAAACTACCAACCTTGAGAAGGAAGAATGAAAGCACACAAGTATAAAATGAAGAATAATTGCTTACCAGCAAAAGAGTAGTGAAGCATTTAGGAAAAATGTCACACACTGAATAGGGATCAATAATGTGGTGGATACACAAAAGGTAAATCTCAGCTTTTTCTAAATTATCTGTTTTGTTGTGGATTAGAGAAGGGAGGTGAAAATCCAATGCGTCTCAGTGCTGGTGAAGAGGAGTATGGTATTGCTTTGAAGACAAACAAAATACAGATGTAGGCAAACTGGACAAAGTCTAGAGAAGGGCAACATCAACTAGAAAACATGCCCTAAAAGGAAAGGTTGAAGAAATTGCAGTGATAGAGTCTGGAAAACAGACAAGTATGAAGGACCATGAGGAAACACAAAGGTGAAAGGCTTCTAATACATGAAAGGATGTTATAAAAAGAATAGTGATTAACCCTTCTCCATCTTTAGTGGTAGGAAAACAAGAAGTATAATACACAGAAGCTGAGGGTTAGTACAAACACTGCAATACTGTGGAAAAAGCCCTTGAAGAAGTTAGCTGGGGAGGTTTTAAGTCCCATTCACCAGAGATTTGAACACATACGTGTCGCAGGAATTTATAACTGTTTGTATCTGTTTATAACAAAATACTACCTCAGTGAGTAGGTTACATGACCTCTCAAGTTCCCTTGCATTTTCACATTTCTGGGATAATTTTAGTCATATAGGAAAATACAAGCACGGAAGTACAATGACTTCCCTAAGCTGAGACAGGCTAGGGTGAGCCAAGAGAGAACACAGATCATGAGACTTCAAATTCTCTGCTGTAAGCAATACTTCTTCTCCTCACCACTTACTTACACAGCACTAAGCAAATTGACATGCATTCCCGAAACTCTCAGGGAAATTCCCAGATTCCTCCTCCTTTCTATACAGTGTACATTAAGTGGTAAGACTGGTAACGTAATGTTACTGAACATCAGATGAACTGTGGGACGGTTATGGCAGTAATTCAAAATAGTCTCACATTTTTATAGGTATTACAGACAGAGAATATGAGGCTGCCTTTGTCTGCCAAGGACACCTGTTCTTTTGTGGTACTTGTAGATCTATGCAACAATACGTGAGTCCTCTGTGCCAACATTTATTACTCAGGCTGCCCATCGTGACGAGAAGAGCCATTGCAGCAGTGACAACCCAGACCCATACCTGGATTCCACTTCAGGCATGCAGGCAGGTCTTTGTGTTCCTGTCTCAGTCATCAGCAGCACAGCCTCTGCAGGCTCACTTGCATGGTAGACAAGTAGCAGATATCTCATCCTGGCACACTAAAAATTCTCCAGAGCAAACGAGAGAAACGTGTTTTTTGGTTTTTGTTTTAATTGCCATAGAGCTGAAATGGGTCGGGGTTTCATTGGGTGGAATTTTAAAAACTAGTTTGTCCTTGACTCAGGACTGTCCAATATTTTCAAAACAGCAAGACGGGTGGAAAAGAGATTATAATTATTTAACATATAGGGCTCAAACATTGGTGAAGATCAGTTTAGAACTTAAGGCAATTTTGGCAAACTAGAAAAAAAAAAAAAGAATCCAAATCTTTTGGCAAATACAAGAAAATGAGCTTCAATGAGAAGATGGCAGGGGCTGGGATACTGCCGTCCCGGCAGCAGTTCTGCGGGAGTAGATCTCAGGGTTATAATCATTCACAGGCCAAAGGTGAGTCAGTAACGTCATGTTGCTGTGAAAAATGCAGGCATTGCGCTGAAGAGTCTACACTGGAGTATGGCCTGTGCAACACATGAAACCATCCCACTTCTCTATCCACTTAGGCACTCGTGAAGCCTCAGCTGAAACACGGCGTGCAGTTCTAGGTGCCCAGCAGGAGACAGGAGACCAACTAATGTGTTCAGAGGTTCAGGAAACACTGCCTGTGAGCAGAGATCAGACCCACTGCGTCAGCCACAGAAACAGGAATGAGAGGGGATGCCACAGCAGTCTTAAAGTACATGAGGAGTGTGGAAATAAAATGTTTAAATGCCTGTGGCAGACAGGACAAGAACTAATGGATTTCAGTTGCAGCAACTGTAATCCAAGTTTTCATTCGAATAAACTGATGAGGAGCATACATGTCTCTATTATCATAGGGTTTTTAAAGCAGGTGAAACAATGTACTAGAGTGACTCTGCTTTTGGACAGAGGGATGAACCTAAGGTTCCTTTGAATATGATTTGTTTTACAATTTAATGAAAGAAAGAGTAACCTGGGACACTGGGCTACAGATGGCTCATTCCTAAGCTTAAGACTATAAAAGAAAACAAATCTAAAAAAGTGATGTACAACTCTCTGCCCCTCAGACAACTTCCTTCTCACAAGACCACGCGGATGTGAATGTTATCAATTCCTGTTATGATATGCAGCAACATAAAAATACTAACATGGGAAAAAAGAACCTCAAGCAAATCATCCTCTTCCTCTTTAATCTTTGACACACGTTTTTTCTGTCCAACAAAAAAAAATAATTTCTCTGGTTTATGCCTATTATGGAAATGGAGAAGTGTTTGACACACTAACTGCAAATCTTTCTAACAAACATTACTCCTTCCAGAAATTAATTCCTTGCCTAACATTATAATCCCCATTATGCAGCCCAAAGCCTCTGTGAAACACACTGCCTTCGGATACCTAGGAATTAGTTAATCTTTTTAATTTGCTGTGACTGTAGGTGTATCTAATTTCCCTATGTCTCAATCCCTATTTCCTGGGAATACTGCAAGGTTAAAACCATGACTGTCAGAGAAAACTCACTAAACAGATAAATTACAATATACTTAGAACAGTCTTTTCCTTGCCAATACATCAAAAAATAGCGAACGGGTTAGTATGTTGGCTGGAATGCGTATCAGCTACTCTTATTACACACAGCTTTTTAAATTAATGATACTTGAGCAGCATTTATTTTGGTTTTATTTGGAAGATGCCTCCATTAGTCATAAAATCTCAAAAGGATCTGAAAACCAGGAGAAGCACCACTCCTCACTTTCTTTCATTTAGTAAAAATGGCTGCTGTAATTGCTGAAAGAACTTCAATGACTTGCATAAGGTAAGAGATATTTAGATTCAATAAACACATCTTCCACATGAGAAGATCTGAAATGAAAGACCCATTTTCACAGCTGGAAGTATTACTATAATGAAGATCCTTAGCGGAGCATTTTTACACTGACTGAGGATTCAAAATAAGAAAAAAATAAAGCATATCTAAATCTCATCCAGACTCAGGATTCAGGATACTGGGATCAAGGGGTTGAACCTCATTTACTGATTATAATCCTGCGAAGAGCAGGCTGCAGAAGAGAAGGAAACAGAGACGCTCCCACCAGCTGGCTAAGCAGCCAGCTTTGCACAGTGCCGGCACTACAAGGATCAGAAGAACTTGGATTGTGACAGGGAACGTGGACTGTAATCCTGCAGCCAGAGAGTTCTTGGATGTTTGGCTGGACAAGAGAGACCACCAGTGCGGACAGAGCGTCTACTGCCTAGAAAAATCTGTCTGAAAAGACAGTTATCCTTCATTCAATTTGAGGAAGACAGTTGTAAGACAAAATACTGGTGTGGTAATACAACAACTTTTGCATGCCTTTATGCATCTGAAATAACCACTCTGGATGAACTTCCCTATTTGCCTCTTCAGCTCAATCAAAGCTTGTAGACATACAAGAAATGTCAAACATATGCTGTGTTCTTAAATGTAAGGATACTTATAGACAAATTGCCAAACAGGAATGGTTTTCTAAACAAGGCCTCCAAAGTAATAAAACACAGAAAACCAGAGATGGTTACAGAGGACAGACCCAGCAACCTCAGTTCTGAAAACAGCGCCAAGCACAATACCGGGGACATTGACTCATGGAGAGCTGTTTAAATTCCCGAGTAAACTACTGCACATCTGCATTATATCCTGGAGAAAAGCCAGACTTGGAGATTTTATCTTCTTCTTTTATGAAACTCCCTAAAATGACTCTTGGGCAATCTCAGACAAAAACTAAATGGAGTTTAGGAAATACAAGTTTTTCTTAGTTGAAATAAGCTGAAGGCAGGTAACTTGTAAGCATGCCAGCTTCAGCCCAGTAGGCCATTTGTGCCTCTTGAGATTCACTTTAGCCCAAGTTCATTTGACAAAGGCAAGGAAAAGTTGCTCCACCCATACAGAAGTTCAAATAGTAAAATTCGGATTTGTCTCAGACTTTCAAGAGCATACCTTAACTTTTGAGAGTGTACTCCCAAATGCCCCTTTCAGTGCAAAAGTCTTTCTGAACAGTCTTAGCCTGAAACATCTCTTTTTGTCAGTATATCACTACTATCTGAGAACAAAGGAGATTACAAGGTGTTTTATGATATTAACTGTATCAACAGCTACCATGGACATCCCAGGCTTTTGCATACAGCAAGAAGTCTACTATAGCCCAGTAAAAGAGAGGCTACATTGTAAATAGGTTGGGTTGTAACGTTGACACTGAAGGCTTTTTTGGTTTGCAAATATTTCATGAGACAGTTCTGATTTCTTCAGATGTAGTCAGTGAGTCATATGAACATATCATAACATTTTCACAAATACCTGAAAATTATTTGAATGAAATCTCACAAATGATTGTGCTTCTATACGTTGCAGCATTTGCAATGTTGATTCAACAAACTCCATTTGTCCTCTTCAACACATTTTTCTCCAGCATCCATATTGTTATAATCATAAATTTACATTAAGCAATGCCAGAATTGCACTCAAGATACTTCAAACTATCACACTATACAGAAAAGAGAAAGACTTGGATAATCAATACTGAGCTTTTCAAATTAGTAAAGAAAACAGCCTGACAGCCTTCTCCATATACTCATCATTTATGGTAGAATTATTTTCTTTCCTAGGTTAGGCCAAGTCTCTGAACATGTCCCTAAAATATGCAGCTTTGTCATGAATTGCATAAACAATTAACAGAAAAACCAACAGCTGAAGCCAAATCTGAGAGGAATACTATTTCCATGACTGAACAAACCAGTGAAATCATGGTTTAGTTCCACATCAATATCGGTAACCATGCCAGTATGAAGGAAGAAAGATGGGAGGTCCACAAAGCCATTCATTCTTTCCATTTCAAATATCTTTTGGTTCTTACCACATGATTATTTAACTTCTTTAGGATATTAAAATCAAAATTTTAACACATTAAACTACATAATCTGGTTCATATTCCTTCCTCATTCTATTGACATATTCAAAGAATTCTCAAATAAAAGAGGCAAGATTTACCCTTGTAAAACCCATATTCTTTCATGCTCTGAGAACATCATCTTCCAGTGTTCCCTCTGTTTTAGCCACAGTTTCAAATAATTATTGGGAATACAGGTAAGGTTTTTGGGTATATAATATATATATAATATATAACTCTGAGTTAACCTTGGAGTATTTTTCAACACAAGAGAAATACTTCCTAATTCCGATCCTCTTCGGCGGCAGCAGCAATTTTAGTTGAGACACAGTATAGTTTTTAACATTCCTGTACTTCATATTAAAGTCCATTCAGAAGTTTCAGATGCTGCTCACCTCCTAACAGTGCTACTTCTTTCCGAACCACTAGTTTGATCAGGCACTCCTCTTTTTGATATCTCATTTTTCATATATATTACAAGAAGAAGGCAGGTCCAAGAGAAGTCTCTCTCCAAAATTAATAGAGAAGATAGATACAAAAAGTTGGTTTGCAATCACAGCAATTGTCTAAATTTCCTAACTGTATTTCCTAACACCTTGTGATCCACGAGGCTAACCAAATCAGTCATGGGCTTGCCTTTTTCAGTAAGCTTAAGGTGGCACATGATTCTTTTGTTTGATTTTACAGCATTAACCATTTTCTGAATTATTTGCAATGATATCTTCCCTTTTAATGCCTGTCACAATTTATATTCAGGTTTATTGATTTCATTTGTCAAAGACTTCTGTGTGGCTTTAGTGGACTTTCAAACCTCACCATATAACCAAAATAATTCTTTGTAATGGAATGGGATAATTATTTTTTGAAACTTCTGTATTCCACTCCAATTCCTTTTAAAAGAATTTAAATTAACTGAAATCAAGCAAGCATGGATACAGGATCAAATACTACCCTGTCCTATCAATGCAATGCCTCTTTGAAACAGCACAGGTGTCAAATAAATCAGGCTTCAATGCCATAGAAATGGGCTACTAAAAAAGGCAGGCCCAATGGGAAAAACCTGAAACAAAATCACAAAGTTCATACAGGACTGTGGATATATCAGTCAAAATTGTGTAAGTGTAAATACAAAGGAAAGACAAAAAGCAATTTGGCTGGTGGTTAATAGGCATTGCCGAACTGCAAACAACAGAAGAAGAGAGACTACAATGTATGGTATGCAGTATCTATGCAGAGGAAATAGATGACCCTACAAGGCTGACAGTCATATTCAGTCTTAAAAGCTACTTAAGTCACATCCTACTTTGTTTGGAAATGCAGCCCACAGTTATGTAAAGCAAGACAGACTTAGCATCACGTCATGATTGCATAAACTTATTTACAATAGCGTAAATAAAGGAAGCAGCCTGAAAATTATGTCGAAAATCTGACTGATGTTAGGCAGTCCCCTCACTCGTGCTATTGCAATCATTTTGCTGCTGTGGCCATCAGTAGACTTGCAGAGGGACAGATATGTCTAAAAATTGTTCCTTGCTGTCAAAAATACTGAATATGCAAAGAAAGCTTAGTTCTATGTTGGATCTGAGGAATGAGTCATATGGATAATGAGACAACTGATAGGGTTGCAAGTATCTGGACTATACTCTTCTGTGGATTCAAGTTCAGATAAGGTGACAACTGAGAAGAGGCAATATGGTATGTCCTTCTAAGGAGATACACTAACATGCTTCAGGAGGGCTGTGCTATTTCCTATGTATTTGAAATGTCAAGAAGTACTACGAAGGGGAACCTTAGTCTTCAGATCCCGAGTTTGGTACAACTAAATCAATTAATATTTCACTCATGTAAAACCTGGATTTTGAATTATTTGATATTTGGATGGAAAATGGTCAGCCAGTCCTTCCTCTGGTACCAGTACTATCCAGAGAGGCACATCTCTATACAACTTGACGATTTCTATCATCACTGTGCCCACAAACATCAGGAAGGTTGCTTACTAAGCTGTACTTGTGTGGTATTATATGCAATTTTCTTATCCAGATCTGGCATGTCATGAAGTCTATTGGTAAAACAGTTGCACTTTAAGATATGATTTGCATATCTCTTGACATCAATAGAAACACTGGTACTAAGAGCTACTGCACAACAGACCCTCGCTATACATTTAAACATCTATGAAACATCAAAAGAAACTCATGCAAGGACATAATCTAAATACTTCTCTTCTTCCCCCAATTCATATTACTGAACTTCAGAACTTAATTCTGCATCTTTTTTTCATATAATAAATTCAAATGTAGATTTTAATGTATGTATTTAAGAATAAAAAACTGCCCCTTGAAAGTTTTTGGGTAGGTAAACCTCACACAGCTGTGTGACGGCAAGTGTGAGAATCTATTTGTGCATGCCAGCAACAATCAAAGAATCCTATAGATTAGCTCCTGACAAGGACAGTAAAGCAAACAGGCTTTCAATATTGTTAAAGAGAAGAGACAGGTCTGTTGCATGGGCAGAACACAGAGCTCCAAGCAATACAAGAATTCATGATGCTTAACTGTCAGTAAGACCTTTGTAAGTGTAATTAGCACATGTGATTCTCAGAAAGCAAGGATTTTTAACATACATAAATGCTGTGTTGTTCCTGGTGAAGAAAAGCTGATGAAATACAGTACTTTAAGAGCACCTGTTTCATTAATTCCCCCTGAGAGCTGCAAGAGGTTCAGTATTATGTGCAACCTAGGAATACATCTGTAAGATGTACAGATTTTAACTTTGCAAAATTTCAGATGAAAAGAAATTTTCAGGTTGTGTTAGAAAGTGTTACCAATGACAGGTGAGTAGGAATTTTTTATGATATCTCTATACTAGTAGAAGTCTCTGTGCAGATACTACTATGCTAGAATGGAAGAGGGTTAAGGATACTAGTTAATATATTTTATTTTGCTCAAAAAATTACTAAGTGCTCAATCTGCAAAGTATTCCAAATAAAAATTTCTATAATAAACTAGGCCAGAGGCAGGAATTTTCTAAAGAACATGAGCAAGTGGCATGATAAATCTCGTTGAACTCCAGGTCATTCAGGAGCTCACTTGAAATAAGCATGAAGAATTAATGCAAGAAGTGTGACAATTTTATCTTTTGAACCTCTAGCTTTAACTGTATAATTTGCATACATGCTGAGCAGCCTTTTGCGTGAAATACGTAGGATCTGTGAAATAACGGGCAGGGACAAATATAAAACTATCAGCACTGAACGATCCTGGTCCAAAGAACATTAGTTCAGCTTTTCATCTGGTAGAGATATTAATCATAGGAAGGAAATCCTCATCAGTATTGGAAGAAGGGTTATCTTTACCAGCCAAACAGCAAACACAATATCCTATTCTTTTCTCTTCCTCATTAAAATTAGCATCTCCAGAGAAGTGGAAGTCTGATTCAGAATTTCTACAGATTTTTAATGACTAAAAGAGTCAGGAAATGGAATAGTGATACAAAAAGTATATACTTTTCATCTTCCTAGAGATGAATGCAGCTCTCCAGTTGAGTGAGCGCAGTACTTCACTGCGGCACAGTGCACATGATGTGTGTCGGTGCACTGTGTATATTCATGTTGCCGCTCCCCTCCCGCTAAGCGGCAGTTACTGCGGGAAATACAGAACCAGGTGGGCATTTAAACCCACTCCTATTTTATTTTATTTTAGCTACATTTACATTAAATACATGGATAGACTAATGGACAGCAGAACACTGAAAGAAAAGGGAAACGGGGCTTTAATGAGTGGTACCAGAAGGAAGCAGTTCTTTGTGGAAGGGGAATAAGCACTATTTTGACCAGTGAAAAAAGCTAATAGGTTTCAAATTATAATTGGCTTCATACTGACAAAATTATAAAGATTCTGAAAGTTAATGCTCAACTTCTATGGTCCAAAACTTCCAGACTTCAGAATGATGCTAGTTTTACCAAAATGGAACTACTATTCTTCCTCCCAACAGGCCCCAAACATACCTCTCTACTCTTTCTAGCAAGCACTAGCAGCTCCATTGTACCTTCTCTTGTTCCAGTAGGAGATGATATTTGCTTTCTTCCACCATGCCCCTCTTACTCGCTACTGACTTTGAGGAGTCTTTGTGCATGTAAAGCAAAGGAAAACTGCTCGATTTGTATTTCCTAATTAACCCTTGTTAGGTGCCTGAGGAAGTATCTCTTCTTCTCAAATGAAAACATCTTGGAGTTCATTTAATATTCCTTATTAGTACTCAAACTAGCTATGCTCTTAAGGCCTGAAAAATGCAGTCGTCTGTCATCTACACTTTGAAGGCAAGAGAAAGATTAGCAGGTCCTT
The DNA here is from genome assembly GCF_964289735.1 of Phaethon aethereus. Taxonomy (NCBI): domain Eukaryota; kingdom Metazoa; phylum Chordata; class Aves; order Phaethontiformes; family Phaethontidae; genus Phaethon; species Phaethon aethereus. The sequence goes on along the minus strand of NC_138583.1, from coordinate 18,076,555 downwards.
AGCCTTTTCTCCTTCCCTTGCAAGACATACCAAAATGAAAATGAGTGACTGATGGCAGAAGAATTGTTAAAATCTTTCAATCCCTTTGGATTCCTGGCACGTGAGATGTGTTTGTTAACGGAACTTTGTAAAGGTTCAAGGGTGTAACAATAGGGATTTATGTGCAGGAAGAAGTTCTTTACCCACCTTTCCAGCTCAGGGGCAGGAATTCTACAGAAGTTTGGGGGTTTTTTTGCTGCTGACTCACAACATCTACCATCATAAAGCAGAAAATGAAGACACTTGTAATTTTTTTAAAACATGGACCTTGGTTACTTGAACATCTGTACTCTGTGGCAGTCCTTATTCCAAATAGTTAAAATTGTGGATTTTCTCATCATTTCACAGTGATCAGATAGATACGCTGTCACCATTAGCTGCTGAACTTTGCCTTCGACACGTGAAACTGTTTTCCCTAACAGGGCTCTTGTTTTAGGACACTTAAACTTAAATTGAACAACATTTTGCTCAAAAGACGTAGCATCTCTAAAATATCTGACAGGGAAAAATATAAAATTATCAGTACTGACTGATCCTAGTTCAAAGAACAATAGTCCAGCTTTTCGTCTGGTAGAGATATTAATTATAGGATTTGACAGATAATGGCAGATAACACTGCTGAAGCTGGGAAGCAGCAGATGGGACTGCTGCTGTTAAGTATGCATATATTTTTTAAAGAAGCCTAAAGTTTCATTTCTCAAGTTGTGCTCTCCAAACAACCAGCATATAAATATATTTTTGGCAGCCAGTCACATTCCAGCTAGAATACCAATGCCATGTATCAGTGGAAAGTAAACATCTCCTAATTTACTCTAACATCTCAAACAGGGGAACCGAGTTAATATGCTGGACAATCAAACACAAACCCCCTCCACAGAAATTATACCATATCACACCATAGCAAAGGCGGTTTCTGATAGACGTGTCATCTTTAAGATTGGAGATCTCAGTTTGTCAATATTCCAATGCACATCTCCTGAAATCCGTTAGGTGCGCAGATACCTATGAGCAATGTTAATTTTAAGAGAACAGAGATATATAGGAACTGACTTTGAAGCCGATGGGAAATCTTTCTAGTGCTGCCATTGATTTAGCCAGCTGAACTTTCCATACCTTACCTACCAAAAAAATGGTGTATTAGTTGAATTGTGAATTTTTTGAAAGCACCACATTCTATGCATTTATAAAATGCTTAAGACAACAAAATCCTATTCTATTGTAGGCTTTTGAAAGACCAAAACCAGAAAATACATCCAGATTGCAACAGCTTTCAAAAATTACCTGAAAAAAAAGATACAATATGTTTTTGGGTGTTCAGCTTAAGATACTTAAGTCAATTTTTCATCAAACTTAAGTGCCAGCTCAAGAATCTTTAAAAGGGGCAAACTGAAGCGCCCACATTAAAAAAAAAATTCAGCACTTATAATGTCTTCAAGGTAATTCCATACACTTTATGGACTTGAATCACCTCTTAGCATGGAATTATTTTTCTCATATTTCTGAATGTTCTCCATTTACAGATAACTAGTCAATGTTTTCATTCTAACTATAGCTTTTTTAATTCTAAATATAAACAACACATATTGAGGTCCCTTATGTAATCTTGAAAATTACTCCACACCCAAACTAAACTAATCCACCATGAATGACCCAGAACTCCTTTGACTCCATTAGAGACAGCAAGCATGCAAGGAAATGCAATGTCCCAAGTGCTGTGGGAGAACTGTATACTTTGGACAGGCCACTTTATTTCAAGCTTCATGAAAAAAAAAAATCTGTTCCGTTTAGTAAGGATTAAGGTTCCTGTAACAGCTTGTATTTACAAACTGGAACACAATAAATGCCGTGAAAGAATGTGGAGTATGCAACAACATGAAAATACAAAAATTTATAATTTACTTTAAATTATGTGCCCAAAGTTTCCAAGAAAAGGCTGATATGGAATTCAGAGAAATATGAGCATCTGAAAAGGTCTTAATTTCAAGGGGATTTGTTATTCTTTATCAACTTTTCCAAAACAACTCTGTAGCCTCTAGAACAAGAGGCTACTTTTCTTAATATTCTGTGAAAGAGAGAAATAATAGTTAAGGGGATTTATCACTATGGAGCCATTAAAAATGGAAATAACGAAACTGAACACATCATGCAGAGTCACACACACTGCCTTCAGGGCACTTCAGTGCTCATGTGATTTCATCGAAGATACCTGTAAGTAGAGCCCCGGAACGGAATTCACAAGACTTACATTTACACCCTGTTTTCCCACTGGCCTATAAACAATATAATTTAAACTTCCAGTGCCTCCTGCTGCAGCTAAATAATTTAGTCATACTATTGTTTATCCAGATGCAATTTACAGCTGGTATCCTGCACAAATGTAGTATGTTTGTGGGGGTTTTTAGGCTAGAGCATGGAAATTTAACTTTAAGACTCTTCAAGAGAACTTCAAGACTTTGCATGGAGACCTTTTCTTACATTTCTGAGTGGAGTCAGTTTTGTTATAGGTAAAGTGCTGGCAGTTGCCTAGGGCACAACTGGAACTGAGCAATGATCAGAGCTGCAAGCAATCGGATTTTCTCCCGTGGTTACCTTTAGAGGAAGGATCAGGGTGTGGGAGATGGCAGCTCCAGCTGGCAGTGAGGGGAATATATCCCCTTAGCTACACCAGTCTGTGCCATTGGCTTTCCTTCCATCCCTCACATACACTTGGAAGCAGCAAAAGCAACAAGGTGGTCTCTCCCCCAGTTTACACAGTGTATGCCAGTTTTATGGACATGGGTTTCATTTTCTCTCTTGTTCTTAAAAAGGGCAAAATAAGAGCTGACTTACTAGCTAGGAAGCATTTAAGTATTTTAATTTTTGCTTAATGAGAAAGGCAGATAAAATACTACATTTAGTTTTATTTTTAGTGGCAGAAACTTTTAACGGATTGACTGGAAACCAGGCTGAAACTTGGATGACCTTCCCAGTTTATTCTCAAGGGGCTGAAATAGCTGGCCATCTTCACTATGGAAAAAATAGATAAATGGAGCCCCTCCTGACCAAAAGCACCACAGAAGACTGTTTGGTGGTTGTGACTGCTGGTGCTACTTCCTCCTACTAATGGTATTCTTATAATCAGAGCTCTTACTACTATGCCTAATGATTCTGTAGAGGTAGCATACAATACCACCATCGCTATATTTTCTAATTGCATCATTGACAGCTATGAATACAGCTGTTCAAAGGTCACAAACTGTGATGTCAGTGGGACTGTGAGGGTGTAGCTGGGGACAAGTTTTGACTCACTATTTGTAAATGATCAGTTTAATGACCAGTCCGATACTGAGCTACTTCGTCACAGTGGAAGATGTTTACCATTTTTCTAGAACTTTTTCAAATTATTTAAGTAACATTCATACATTAGTAACAAAAATGCAATGCTGCTCTCTTCCTATAATGCCCTGAATAGTTTACTTTTAAAACATAATATGACAAGCACAATATCTGGTAATGCCACAGTATCTTTTCAACATTACTGTCAACTGTGAAGATTGCACAGCCCTGGGCTATGTCTTTGCCCATGGGAAACAATAAACAGGAACTTGCAAATATAAATGGCTGAGTTGTTTTTGAAACAACTGAAAGTTAAAAAGGTAAGCTGTTTATATATTTTTAATAACAAGCTTTGGTTAAGTCTATTAAATAACTTAAGACTGTGGAAAACATGACAGTTTCTTTAGTCCATCTGTGAATACTGGTTTCTCACTCAAATGCTATCTGGAGACTCGGTACTATGGCAAAAACATTGGTCGTCCTGAATTTTCAGCCCAGCTGGTAATGTCAGCCATTTCTGTCATTTCTGAGCAGTACCTCTAGTTCAGCAGTTATAGAAAAGCAGCAAGAGTTCTCACTATACCTATTTTACAGAACTGCACTGGTTATTGTCTGCAGAATCCTCATCAGATAGAAATGCTCACACATGGATGGAAACCAAGACACATAGGAAACCTTAACTGTTCCAAATTGTCAAGCGCTTTTTTTTTTTTTTTTTTTGAGAAAGACCTGCAATTCTTTCATAATTTGATAGAGGATAAAAACTTGGCTTTACAGAAACAGACTGAAAGGTGCCTGCTAGGCTTGCAAGTTGTGATTACCTCACTCTTGTAGCCAGTCTCTCCTGTGAATAAATTGGTGGCTCACATACATACCCAAATCTAACATACAGCTAGGAAAGTAAAGCTTACCCTTCCTTTTTGCCCCATCCTTGTGGAGTGACACAACGTGACATTCACAGCTCCACACAGCAGGCTGACCAGAAAAGCAATCTATATAAAAAACCACAATTGCCACAAGGAGCAATCAATCCGAGGGGAGCAAAAACGGGGGAAGCTGATGAAAGGGGAGTTAGGTTAACGGTCTTTGCTGAGCATGCCTCTGATAGTACAAGGATATCTTTGTGGGAGAATATTCTGGGCTACCCAGGAAGATTGCCCACAATGAGATAGTTGGGGAAAACAGTTGAACATGGTAAGACAACTTTCCATAGGACAGGAGGTAAGAGGAAAATGGACAAGTCATCAACATCTTTCACATAAATTTCACCAAGAATAGCACCCACAGCCACCTATCTTAGGAACACATCCTACTGTATATATGACATCCTACAGTAAATACGACTAATTCATAGTCCTCCATCACTCAGCTACTTTGCTCATACTACCTTGCTTTATCTCTTCTAGGTGACTGATTTAATGAAGAGCTTCCTGCACTATAAAGTCAACAAGCCATTTTATGACATACTTCCCAACACAATGTGTTACATGCAGCTCGGCAAACAGAATGGCAGAAGCATGTACAGCTTGACTAATTTCAGGACTGAGATACAAAAACTGTATAGGACAAGGAAACACACATGTTTTAGGTGAGAACTTAACTTGCCCCACTACCTTTATGCCTGGAAGCTGGATCAGTGCATCACTGGGCACTTCAGCAGACAGCAGGAGAGTGCCGCTCGGAGGATCTGTTTGCGAGACTTGGCATAAGAGATGTGCTGGAGACTGGAGATCAACAAGATACGTTCTACAGATTTGAGACTGGTGCAGCTTGCAGAAAAGCGACTTGGAAATGGTTGTAACTTGGACGCCTGTGCAACAGAGGGTCGAGTGGGGTTCACACTTTTGAATTTGTCTACGGGCAATCTAGTGGCACTGCAACTTTGTGTAGACAAATCCCAAGAAGCTTTAAGCATGAAGTTTCAGTGCTGCCAGCATAGCTGTGGCAGCTTCAGCTCCACATGCCCACAAGGGACTCCAGACCTAACAATGAAAACTACATGCCCCTGCAGCTCTGCTAGATGTAGCTAAGTTAGCAAGCATCAAGCTATTTTAGGAATACCTACACCAACTGTGCTTCCTATCTGGATCACCACCAACAGGAAAATTCAGGTACAGTTTGCAGGGAGTTTACGTTAAGGCATACAAACCAGTAACATCCTGCGAAATGAACGTTTACTGTTAGTTAGCTCTTTTCAGGTTCTGCCCTAAAATAGCCATGTTTCTTAACGTGTGTCAAATCAAGACATCAAGAACTGGGCATGGTGCACGACAGCTACATATCTTTCCTCCAAAGCCTGCTTGTTTTAATATTTTTCAAAATAATTAAGATGTTACCTTAAGAATTTCAAGAATTGTTTTGTTTTCTACTATTTTACTTCAAAAAATAGAAAAAGACAGCCCAAACCTTATTCTTTCCTTTTTAACCACGAAGATCTTTTAATTAATTTCAGCTGGTTTACAGTCATACTTCTTGTGTGTATCAGTTCTAGATTACAAGATCTCCAATGACCTTGAACTCCACAGGGAATTTATTCCAACTCACTGGGGTATTCTTAGCATACTTTAAAAATCTTTAACAACTAAACAAAACTAAACAGCCCCCTCTTGTTTACATGGAACGGGTTCAAATTTCATGTGACCAAATGCCCATGCAATGTCAGGCAGCAGGATGCACTGGTCAGTTCTGAGATGTTACAGACTAGCAGTGAGAACACACAGGACGTTGTTGAGAAATTCATGCTGCTAGAATTCCCCGAAATATATCACTTTGCAAATTTTCGCTCATTTGGAAGGGTGAAAACAAACAGTTTCCATAACAGGATAGGATAGACTATATTGTGCACCTTGCTTTTTAATGCAACACCCGGTAATTAAGTCCCTTGATTTACAGTTTGAATTTTTTTTTATTCTATTAACATAGATTACTTTCAAACATATTACAGAAACTCCTCTCTCTGCATGTCTCTGGATTAAGCCAGGATTTCTTCCCTGTGAGGACATGATGTCATTTCAACTCATGACCCTTGTATGTCTGATATCTTCTAGAAGGCATATGAGAAAGATAAACTTCTTTCATTTATTGTTGCTTGTGTGGCAATACCCAGCCACACTTTACTTTCAGGTGTTCTATTGATCTGTCTGGAACTCTGAGAAAAGACACTTCCCTCCTGAACAGATCCCACTGGCAATAGGCTTGGTTCCTATCCTACCAGTCCAGTGCACTGGAGAGAAGAGCCCTAACCTTCCTCTGTGGAACTATTTCCCTTTACATCTTTCCCAGGTGTGGCAGATGTTATGGTCTTTGTGGAATAATACTTCGGGGAACATTCCACTACTTTCCAAGGTGAGCAGCTGCACAAAAATAATGTTTTTTCTTAGAGGGCTACACAATGTGAAACTTAGTCCTGCCTCCTCCCCTCCAAAACTGAACAGGTTTCAGGATATCTGGCATCTTCTAGTTCTTGTAAGGTCAAAACTATCAACTCTTTGTTACTGTGTTTTGAAACAGGATGTTTGTAAGCATTTAAAAATGGAGCCTAGAAACAGAGCTCAATTCTGCTAAGTTACAGAAAATAAAAGAAAGAGTCAAAATTGGACTTTCATTTCTGACATTTTAGTTTGAAACAATAAAAAGGAACTAAATTTGTACGAAGTTCCACTAGAGACAATGAACTTGTCTTAACTTCTAATATCATCTATTCTGAATTATTTGACTTTTTATCCATAAAACACAGACAATCAAAGGATTATGAACTCTTCAGGAATATCCTGATCAAGTGAATCACACCTCAGTAGGGAGCTTGCCCTACACTTTCTTTCATAGCTGCTGTCATATGCCTACCTCTCACTCACATTCATGACCTCCCTAGTAACTCAAAGGAACTCAAAAAGGTGGTTGGAAAGTGCACTAAGTGGTATGAAGAAATGTCTGCAATGCTAAAGATATGGTCATTTCCAGCAGCTTCAAGAAAATTAACGTTCGCTGTCTCTGCTATCTGTGGTACTCCTGATAACTGCTGATGAGTACATATACCCAGTGGGCCTGAAAACTACTTTTCTTCTCCTCAGAAGGCTGAGGAAGAGGTGGAGGGGAGATGACTGAGCTTTGCTTCCATTTCTTTGACTGCTCTGTATGTTTTCACATTGCTAGGTGTCAAAAATTTTGAGGTTTTTTTTGAGGCCACTGGAAATAACAGAATGAGGACCTTTACTAAATAATAGTGCAGCCCTCTTCAGGCAGCAGTTAGGGAAACCTCTGGCTTAAAATTCAAGCTAATAAAAGGCAGGTCTCTCTCCTACTCTTTACCCTGACTGCTGATAATGTTGAAAAATTTACTTTCCCCCTGCATTTATAGATAAGAAGTTAAAGTAAATAAATGTGTGACGCAGAGCCAGGTAAGATGCTCCTATATGAGCATCTTCAGCTGGATGACAAGTAATATGGATGACAAGAGGTCTATATCTGGTGACTATGCCTACTGCCACACTTCAGAAGGAAATCTCATGGCTAGAAAGGGAACTGTGAAAATGTAATGATGTTACCCCGCACCTGCAAACAACCTCAACTAGCTGCTTTCAGAGAATGAAAGCAGTCGTTTCTCACCAGGGTGAACCACTGGGGAAGAATCTGCTAGCAGAGCTTTCTTTGCTACAGGAAAGAAAGAATGAAGAAAAGTACTTTCCCAGGAAATGAAAGAAACAGAAACTTCCTGCTGCCACCAAACACGGTGTTCTTGTTTACGTAGCTGAAGGAAATGGGGAAGTTGCCCTGATATACCTAAAAAGACCTTTGGGTAAAAGACACACTTCTCAATATTTGAGTTTCAGGTCTCTCTTAATCTTCATCCCACAGAGCTGTGTGTACCCTGGCTAAAACTCTTACTAGGTGAGACAGCATCTACTTTTTGCTTGCTGATCAGGTTGCATAAAGCAAAGAGGCCCACTGTAAGCAAATGCGTTGTATAAGAACAATGTAAGCAGACATCAAAGAGTGGTGCCAGCTACTCATATCCTTGCAAAACTCAGTGAATGCTCACAAAACATGAATACTGACACATGCTTGAATTCTCAAGCACTAGAAGCGCCCTGTTTTAGCCATTTTATCTTCAATGTGCAGTTCCAATGACAGGGTGAAATAAGCCAGCCCTTTCAGTTCTTAATCAGACACATAACAGTTTTGCCTGTTCGTGATCCTGTGAGGCTCAGAAATAGCAGAGTGCAGTAACTGGCAACAAATCCTATTCATGAACCAGGTTTATTACAGGAAGGGACAATGCCTTTTGTTTGCTCAATGATACGTCACTGATATCCTGGAACAAATTCTCTCTAAAGCTGAAGTTAGGAGGGATTTGAGCTGCCTAGTTACTTGGCAATGTAAGACCTTTCCAGTAAGCCTTCACCTACTAACCCTTCCCCATGACTTGAAATGTGTAACTGCTTCAGCATGATATCTGTATATTCACAGTTCTCCAAAGGCTGGGAAGGATGTAGTCAAGTCATAAAATCTCAAAATAACATTACTATTTTTTTCAGTTCTCTTTTGCCAGTCCCTAAGAGCAGAATTTGTCGAGAAGCCAGAGTGCTTGCAGTGGGTCTCCACTGTCTGTGATCCCACAGCTCTTGCCACCTAGCCCGACTCGTCATCTGCGCTCTGCGAGCTTCCACGCTATGGCAATACAGGTGTAAGGTACACACATTTCTGACTGAAGGGCTCCTTAAAGTTTTTAATTTTCTGCGTAAATCTTTTCAGCATTACAAAGTGAGAGCAATACACCTACAAACCCCAACACGCTCACAAACAGGTTTCTTGGCTTCTATAGCTGTTCACAGAACCACAGGCAGCAAATGTGCTAGTTGAAGAAGTGCCCTAAAAGGAACAACTAAAACAAGCAAAATTTGAAAAATTTAATTAAAAACTACTTAGGTTAGGATAGGCTAACATGAGATACATTAGTGTATGTTTGCACAGTACAAAGACCAACGATTATTTGGTTTTTTACATAAACAGATGTTAATATACACATGCAACATACACCAATATGGTAACTGGATATGACTCAATCAATTTCTTCTGTTGTTGTAAGGTTTTTAAACTGTCAGAACGTAGACAGCCTAAATCATCCTATCTGAGAGAGAGAGCGCAGCCACAAAGAAAGGTGCTGCAGCAGGCAGGATATGACATATGAAGGCATCAGTGAGGATTCTGATAAAAATGGAGTTATGGTCAACTAGTGAGCTTCAGCATAGGCAGGCTGCTATGTGGGTTGACAGTGGGGCAAAGGGATACCAGGAATTTCATCATGATTGGCATTTCTGGTTCAATGCATAGTGAGAACTAGCACTCTATATTATGTTGCTGGCAGTTGGTCTCACACAAGGCCACAGACTTTGAAAGTTCTCATTACTAACTGCGTATGATTAAATGGCTTTGCCTATATTATCCCCTTTCCTCATTTCTTGAGGAGTGTTTCAACATAGTTCTAGTCCAAAGCCCTGTATTTAGAACTTTATTTTTCACCGACCACTTCCTTCACCTCTTTGCTTGACTAAGTGACCCAGCCCTTCCTCTAGCTTTTTCTCCTGGGGTAGCATCCAGGCTCCCTCACTTCCTTCATGATGAAGTGGAAAATTTTGTTTTGGAGGGTGGAGGAAAGATAAAGGAAGGGGAAGGGAAGAGACCAAGATTAACTGGTGTGCTGTGCATGATCATTGTGTTCTTTATATGACACCATCACATTTCCACTGAAATCTTGCCACGCTTTCTCACATTGCGTAATGTCCTATTCCTCACTCTGATGGAATGATTTACTCCTTTAAGAACAAAGGGGCTTGGACATACAAGCCCAGTTCCAGCAGGTGCTCAGAGTTGCTAGTGTTGTGCCCATTGAACTGAATTTTGCATTCCTATGTCCCTGTCTCTGCTGTGGAAGCTACTGCATCACCCTTGATGAACCTCATCTTCTTGCTAAGATGATACATCTAATATTTAAACCTATTCTCAACATTAATGGAGGTACTCACATGTTGACAAACTCCACCTACAACCACCTGCTAAATGAGCTACCTAACATTTAATATGTTCCGTAACTCCAGAAATCAGTCAACCATTACACACAGATTACAGAGGTTAGCTAAGTGGTCCAAAATGCATCTTCCTGCTACAAAATTCAAACCAGTTATATGTAGCTAGTAATGACTTTAACAATAAAGCTAGCAAGTCCAAACCAAGCATTACCAAGGGACCTACTAAATTTTCTCAGAAATTAAGTCAAATGCAGGTAAATATTATTTCATAATTACAAAAAATGAAAATCAGGAAAATGATAAAAAGATTTCTATGAACAATTAAACATGAAAAGTATTTACAATTCTAAGCACTGTTGTCACCAACTACATGCAGGATCATAGCACTGACACTGCATCCCTGGACAATTTCAGATTTGAAGCTGTGATCTTTCACAGAAGGTTCTGGCACTACTTTGTAAATCCAGGTACCAAAATTTGCTGCCACAAACCTTCACATAAATTATTATGTGGCTGAAAGACATTAGACATCTGTTTTGAGGACTTACTTTTCTTAAATTGTAAAGTTGGGACTTTTTTTTTTCTCTATAACAATGGGATTTAAAAAAACCCCAAACCCAAAAACCTATTGAGTAGAAAACACTTCTATACTGGACGTGTGAAAGCCAGTAGGAAAGATCGTATGTGCAGAGCACCTTCGGTTTAAACTTCCCTGAGGTTTGTTCAATTCCTATCCATAAATTCAGACTTTGTTTAGAAAATGCTGTTCTGAGCCATGGTACGCCTCTACCGGCTCATGAGTCCTGAGAGGAAATGTACTGCAAATGCCTCAGTGCATCCCTTCAGTTCCAATACTGAACGAGCTGAAAAACCTCAGACAGGTTACAGTGATGGTGTCTGCCTGAAGGACGGTCTCCAAGTGGGTTAAGTCCTGGGATTGCAAAACTGCAGGTGCCAAGCCTGGCACTTCCAGCAGTGCCCATAGAAAGGCAGACTGCTTGTCTGAGTTGTGGCACTCATCCTTCTAGCATGCCTAGAGGATGGTGACCTGCTAAATGCAGGAAAAAGGTACAAACTTAGAGGAAAGGAGAATTATTCTCACAATGAAGTAAGTAGGGGAAAGTCGTAATTATCCCTGTCTGGAATCTGGGATGTTGTGGTTAATATCCCTGTTCTCGTCAATAGTTCAATGAATTTCCCAATGGCCACAACAGTCAGGACTTTAGTTCTGTATTACACACTCTAGAAACGCATTCGGACACTGGCTCAATGCTGACTCAGTGGGCAAGGTGCCTTTACTGAATCACAAACACCACTTCCTGCGGGACTGTTTCTGTCTGTAGTATTTCGAAGGAGTGCTTGGCTGGTTAGCTAAGAATCAACCTCAAAACTCAAGACAATAAAGTTGCAGAACATACACAGTTTGTGTAGCATTTGAACAAAATACACTATTCCATCCCACAGACTTTGAATGAGGCCATTCAAATGCAGTAGCATTTCATATATGTTTTATAATATTCATTTTTCTTAGGAAGATAAACTAAGTTTTTTCAAATGAAAAAACAGAAAGCATGTCTCTCTTTATGCTTCTCTTGCTTTGTGTCCTTCAATGGTGCTACAAAGCAATTAATTATAACAGAATGGACATCTTATTGAACAGGATGATTTTTCCTTACCGGGAAGTCATGATAGCTAAAACTTTCGAGAGAGTTGGATTTCCATATCTTAGGCTGTACAACACTTTTAGAAACAGACAAAAACAAAAAAAGGCAACTCTTATGTCACTGTAATATTATACATTTTAAAACAAATAAAGTGCAAGTGGGGGAACTTTACATGGTAGTATTATCAGAAATTACAGATATAATTCCTTGCACACCTGACCATTCCAGCTCATAAATTCATTGCTGAGTTTCTGGTCAATAATGCTGGTAAATGTACTTGTCCTTATGTTATTCAAAAGACAGTGGCCTCTTCCTCTTGGTGATAGGCTGTTGGCTGCAAGCAGCTAAATGGTTAATTCCTCCTGATCCAGTGAGGATCAGTGAGTTTATCATGAGGTCATGCTTGCTTGCCATCGCTAACCACTTCTGCTGTACATAGGACAGCAGCGCTGTTTCTGCAACCCAGCCAAGCCTAGGCACTCTCCTACAGTTTTGTGACTCTCCTGCTATGATTTCCATTAGAAAAAGTTATCGCAAGTGGTGCTTATAAATATGTTTGTCGAGTACTAGGAATATGCATGAAGTAAGGCTGTAATCAGAAGTAATGGGTGCTTCTGTTCAGATTTCTCATTGCTAGCCCAGCTGTAACTATTCTCATTTGAGAGCTTATTTAAAATACATTTGACTACTTGCACGCCTGCCAAAGAAGCTGATATTTCACATCAATTATCTGCTTTAATTGGTAGCAAGTCATTTTTCATTCTATGGGTGACCAAAGATTCAATTAGTCTGGAGGCTCAATTAACTAGATTTCTGAAGAAGTTTGTCCAAAAGGAGAGTAGTGGTATGAGAAGACGACTGTATAAGCCTAATGGTGAACTGCTAACACATTCAAATTTCCTTAAGTTTAGTGCACAAGGAACTAGGACATTATTTTGGTGGTAGAGTAAAAGCACTGACCTCTTAGTCCACACCTGAATGACAAAAACAAGAACCACTGGCAACTTGAAAATTCAAATCAAAAATTCTCAGATGACAAAATGTGGGCTGCATATGTGCCAGGCACTAAGATCTGAACCAAATCTTTTGCAGTGGATATAATTTTTAGCTTACACAGGCAGCCCAAACAGATCCATAGCATTCACAGTGTACCTATATACCCAAAGCTTTAGCTTCTAAGTATGTTATTGTGGAATTTCCCATAGCCACAACCCAACATGATGCTGCAGAAGATTGCCCTGCTGTGGAATACAGGTTTCAGCAGAGGTGAGATTGCAAGAGTACTAGACAAGAACTCATGAGTTCACTGTTTCCTTTGGTCATGGCATAATATGTACCATTCCAAGGCTTCAGGATAGAGTATCAGATAAGGACACACTCCTATTGTTGATCATCTGCTTAAAAGCAGCGCTTATAAGCAATAATCACTTTTATTTTGCCAAGAAGTAAGAAGAAAATACGATGTTAACTTCCAGCTGCTCAGCTTTCTGGCTCCTTTTCTTCCTAGAAAGACTTCTTTAAAAGAAGTGTTACTATTGCTTCGAAAGGTAAATCTCATGTCAGGGTTCGGAGAACTACCTTTCACATCAAAGGTGCCTCAGAGCTCTTGATGAGTCGCAGCTCCTGGGACTCTACTGGCTCTAATAGCATTGATCCATCTAACATCTGAAGAAATACTCTCATAACATGAAAATTGCACCAAGTATTTAGGTATCTATTCTTATTTTTTCTTTAATTAAATTGGTGGAAAATTTCCATGTCATTTGTCAATAACCAAAACATACCTTATAATATTTCTGTTGCCTTTTGAAGTGTCTGTACTACATAGATACATATTAGAGCTTATATTTTGGTATTTTTTCAAGATATTTAAAGTAAAGTTTTCCTGCATGTCTGAAGTTACTTACACAAACTGTTTCAAGTTATAATACTTGAAACATGCTCACACAGACTTGAATATCACATGCTCAAACTGTGGTTTCCTTATGTTCCTTAAATCACAGAATCACTAGGTTGGAAAGGACCTTTAAGATCATCAAGTCCAACCATTAATCCAGCGCCACCATGTCCCCTAAACCTGAAGCGCCACATCCACACGTTTTTTGAACACTTCCAGAGATGGTGACTCCACCACCTCCCTGGGCAGCCTGTTCCAATGCCTGACCACTCTCTCAGTGAAGAAGTTTTTCCTAATATCCAATCTAAACCTCCCCTGGCGCAACTTGAGGCCATTTCCTCTCATCCTATCACTAGTTACTTGGGAGAAGAGACCAACACCCTCGTCGCCACAACCCTCTTTCAGGTAGTTGTAGAGAGCGATAAGGTCTCCCCTCAGCCTCCTCTTCTCCAGACTAAACAACCCCAGTTCCCTCAGCCGCTTCTCGTAAGACTTGTGCTCCAGACCCCTCACCAGCTTCGTTGCCCTTCTCTGGACACGGTCCAGCACCTCAACATCCTTCTTGTAGTGAGGGGCCCAAAACTGAACACAAATGATTTTGTCTTTCCTCTTTTTCTATATGTTGTCATTTTTATGAAGAATCAGTCTTCTCCGTATTTATCACATCTAAGGAGAAAATGTCAAACGTGCCTATAGAAGGCAATGTGGAGAAACACAGAAGTCCAAGTGTGCAAAATTACCTTGCCCCAGAACTGAGAGCCGTGAAACCATAACTGTGCAGCACTGTCAGTTTAATGAACCTTACTTTCAGGAATTCTCTCATGTTAATGTAGTGACATGTTTTGAGGATCAAAGCAAACACCTCTTGCCTGGCACTGAATACTATTGTGGAATCACCTACTAATATATCACCAGACTGTCAAAGACAAGATAAATTTCTTTTTCAATATGAATCACACAGTGGGAAGAATGAAAGGCAGAGGAATAGCATTAATCATCTAAAACTACCTGAAGCAAGCAAGTGACCTAGTAGCCTACATTGCCTTTATTGGAATGTAGCTTGAAAATCATCACTCTTATGAGCTTAATTTCCACGTGTCAAATTTAGGCACAGAAACATTAAAAAAAAAAAAGGTGTTTGGCCTCATTCAGAATGCCTAAGGTAGGTATATGATGTCCTTATGTCCCATGAGAGCACCCCTAAAAACATTTAACAGGTCCTATGGTATATGAGCTCATGCTTTTGTAGAACCATTGCAAAACTGACATTCAGCACCTGCACTAGAAACACCCTTTCCCCCCTTAAGGCTCACATCAAGTTATCTTCCAAGAGCAGGAGCTTGACAAAAGAGCCAGCGGTAGCAGCACCCACTTTTTGCAGTTACCCTGCAAGTAAAGATTGGGATTCCAGGCTCTTGTCAACCTAAGGCATGAATTTCTAGCTTTTGCAGTGAAGAGGGTGGCCTAGGGCTGGAGTCATTCTCCACCTCTTCCCGATGGGAATGAGGCCCTGCAGAGAGAGAAATGGGAGATCTATGAGGCCCAACAGACAGTGAGTAACTGGGTAGCTTTCCAGGAAAAGCTGTTCCATTCCAACATAGGTTCTACAGTGGGCTTTTTGTATGATTTTGTGGATTCAAGAAAACAGTGATGAGTTATTATGGGCCAAATGCTGATGCCTGTTATACCACTATAAACATGTTACGGAGTAACGGAGCTTATAGATGTGTATTTCAGAAGAGGGTTTGGAATTCTGATTTAGTAGGTATTTTAGTACCCAGACCTATTCCACTGAAATGAAAAAAAGGCACGGATCTCCCTAAGCTAGTGTTCTTTTAAATAATATTCAGTGCAGCATAACGTAGTTTTAAATAATATTCAGTACAGCATAATACAGTAGCCTTGGATTTGTCCTGACGTTCCTTACTCCCACTGAGTAATGCTTATTCACAGAAGTAGTTCCATGTAAAGAATTGTGTTACACAGACTATATTAGAAATTTCCATTTATCTCAGGGGAATTCACATATGCTGGCAAAAACTTTCCAACTGGACTACAACATGAATGTTCATCACCAGGTGCCAGGAGGGAAAATCCAATTCTTTCCTATAGTCTGTCTTACCTTAACAATATCCCACTCTTTACACTGCTTGCAACTCCTTCACACACTGATCTCTTCAGAGCTCACCAACTACAAACTTAACAGTGGAGTTTCTCCTCCAACTCCAGTTTAGGCTTCCTCTAATCTTTCTCTGTCTTTTGCATGGAGTGGAAGCTATTCTCACCAGAAGTGTCCAGAAGCGGATCTGTGTCCTTGTTCTCCTGGGCTTGGGAGCTCCCTTTACACATCACTGGCCACATTCTACAGCTCTCTGCTTCACTGCCTCTCTTCGTACTCTTCTAACTCAACGCTCTGTGCCTTGACATGGCTCTCTTTGTGTTCCCTTTTTTCCTTCATTTTATATCTCAGTTGGAAACAAACTAATTTGCCATCTCTATGCGGGTGTTGTTAAACCTCCACTGTAAACCTCCTTCACCCTGTCAAAAGAGTAAATGCACACATCTGTCTGGTACCACTTTTTGTAAGACCTTTCATAAGATCAAACTCAACTTAATTACAACAGAGCTCCACCTTTTCCGGTCTTTTTGGGTCCAAAACGACTATCCTCCACCTTCTTTCTCTATCATTGAAAGCAATGCAACTTTTCTGCCTGCCAGAAGCCTTGACAAATGCAATTCCAATTCTCTTGTCTGCACTCAGAAAAGTTCCTGCAAAGGCTTCTTTTATGGAATTCTCTTTGATCAAGTCATCCTGTATCATCTGCCTCTTCTTCATTGAGTCAACCATACATAATTTGTTTTCACTCTCAAAGCACCTCATGAGCTATGCCCTCTAGGCCCGTCCTCTCACATTCATCCTTTGGATGCTGACTCCTCCTGAATAACCTGTGTGGGCAACCTCCACTATGCACTTCCTGAGTGGACTGATATTATATCCATGGATAAGTGGCTTTCAACCTTTCCCAGCATAACCTTTATTTGCTACTGTGTTCTCCTTCCATTTCGGGCAACTACTTACTTAATAACATCTCTTTCTTACCTTTCTCCTGGCTAAACCACAGCAGTTTCTGAAAGGCAAACAACACTTAACACTGCCTCTTCCCTTCTGTCCCTGCCACATTCCACCCTGCCCTTCTGATCATGACTACAGCAGTACCAGCTTGCAGCCCAAGATGCTGAACCTTAAAGATTTATTAGCATGGACTCCGCTCTACACCTTGCCTTCTCCATCTCCCCTGTAAACGCCTGCCTCACTCACTGCTTGGTCTGTAGAGACAAGTGAGCATACTCCTGACACCTCTTGGGGTAAACAAAGGGAAGATGCATTCCAAAGATGTTTCAAAAACTCCCAATGAGGGAGGCTTTGCTGTATCTCAATTTGAGATATTTTGCTCAAAAAACACATACATTTCAGAAGAAATAAAACATTGTAATTTCCAACAGTTCTAACCAAAATCACAGAATGGCACAAGTGGTCAATATTGCCAAGAAAAAGCCATAGAGACAGAAAGTAAGTATTTCTGCTTTCTGGTAGGAATACCCTTGGTGGTACTGATGATAGGCCAGAACCTCCCTCTGGAATACTTTGCACAAGGATGAAAAAAAGGCTTATTGTGCAAACAAAAAGTGTTTTTAAAAGTTTTTTTTTCTGTTGTGCTTATCATATATGAGAAGGCTCTGTAATCTCTCTCTCTTTTTTTTTTTTTTTGGTCCTCTTTGCTGCAACAGCCGTAGACAAGATAGGTGTTAAAGTTCCTGCAGGAGAGCAAGCACAACTTTCTTTAGAGGTATAGTTACTTAAACTCTATAAACTTTAAACAACAATCAACAAACAAAGATTAGGGAAAGTAGCACAGTGTTTATACTAGAAATAAGTTACAGGAATCTAACTAGAAAAGAAAAAAAAGACTGCAGCCCAAACATCCAAAGGAGTGGGAGGGGAAGAAAAGATAAGCACTATTATTAGAGCACCCGAGATACACGCTATTATTAGAGGACCCAAGTTAATTCTGTTTCCCCTTTCTTCTCAACTCTGTTTCTTTATGAGCTTATGCAGGAAGAATGCTGCTGTTCAACAGCACCCGGGAAGCAACTTATTTTTTCTCCTTAAAACTCTTTTTCCTCTGAATTTTACAACAGCCATTCACTTGCAAGTTTATTGAGACTCTGCGTGCTCTCTGCACGCCCATCTTTCTGCATTTGGTATCCTTTTCCTTCAGCTCTAACTTCATAGGGACGTCTTTTTTCTTCAGAGGTTTTTCAGTACTTCATAGAGCAGTCCATGACTGATGTCATTAATGTTATGATTACAGAGTTATTTTTCAGTTGCTTGTATTTATTTAGATAATGAATGCTTTAGAAATTTATACTGCTGCCCACCATTACGGTACCTGGATATTTACAGTCAAAACAATCCTGCATTTAAGGATCGTAGCACAATTCTGTGCCATAGCTGCAAGCAATCTGCATCTCCGGTGAGCAGCAAGGGATACCCTGAGCCAGCTGCTACCCTCCAGGGAGACAGGGCTCCCTGCTGCTGATCCTGCACCCCTGGATTCTACTTGAGAAGTGCAAGACCTACACAACATGCTGTTTTCTCCCTGGAGGCCAAACTGATAAGAGCAGCAGTGTCACACCTTACTGAGAGCAGGAACAATTCATCGGCTCTCCACTAAGACATCTGTTACGGTATTAGTGGTGCTTGGCAGGGCAGCCTGTAAAATCACCACTTCCTTCCCTGTAGGTAGGAACTGTCTATGTTAATTTAGGCATTTATCTTCCTTCATGAGTAGGATAGCCAAAGACAGAGGAGGAAGGAGTAAAATCCTAAACGATCTTCCCAGGCAGCCTCTCGCAGAGATGAGCAGTGCCAATTTTCTCTCCTGGGCTGTATTGCACAGCAGGTTAGGGTATGCTGTTTCCCTGGATACACCATCACTGGGATACAGCATGCAGAACTCATGCCCCAAAATTTGCTTTCTTCACAGTTTTTAGCAAATCTTTTTTTCTCCAGAAGTCTGCCAACTGGCATGCCCTCAGTTTTTTGGTTTTCCTGTGGAATGTGATTCTGATTGACTGACGTACTGCTGAAATAATAGTCCAAGGCAGCTGTTTCTGTAAATTTCTAACATTAGATTTCAATATGCTATTCCAGATCAGTAAATGGCAGGCAGACATAGGCTTGCCTTGAAAAATATCCTACTTCAGAACTTAAGATCACAAAAAGAAGCACAGCTTAATCCCTAAAACCTCTATTTTCTTTCTGCCTTCTAGCTTCAGATCCAGAAGTATTCTGGGTTTCCCGCGATGCTACCAGCAACTAGAAACTAAAGATAGGCCTAGACCTAAATACAAACATAATTTTAAGCTATTTAGGATCTGGATGCAACATCGGTAGCTCTGACTAATCTTTGCTTTAAATATTGGCTGTCTCAACTGAGCAATTTCAACAAATGTCAAAGAGATTCATGATTTTCATCATCAATGGATTTTCATAAATGCTAAATGAGATACAAAACATAGTTTAAAAGCAGGTGCAAATCAAGCTGATGAAGAAATCCTCAGATGTGATCATTGCTGCTCAAAAAAATATCCATATCTGGACAGCTCACTGAAACAATAAAGTAGTGTATACTAAAAAAAGAACATGCATCAAGTAGCTGCTTTCTACACATGAATGAAATGGGGCCAGTGTCAGGGGATTTCACAGGTGTCAAGGTGCCTGTACCTAGCACAGTCATTTTGACGAATACAGCTGGAGTATCCAATAAAACTGTGCTTCAGAGGCATTATATTGTTTTAAAGCTTCAACCTCATTCTCTCCTGGTGTAATAAAATAGCTGAGCCAACACCACTTGGGTTCTTGTTTTGACTGAAGCAAGTTTGCACGTTTTGGATTACACTGGCTTAGTTCAGAGATAAAGGCTAGCTACTCCTGCTGCTTGCAAAGCAACAAGTAGTGTCAGCAAACATGCAGAGAGAATCCAGTGACACTCCACTGATACACTCTGCTACTTCTACCCACACAGATAAGAGAAAAACAGTAGGCAGCAAGGCAAAGGAACAAAATTTTAAATAAACAAAGAAACCTGAGTAGCTGAATTGTACCTAAAGGAAATGAGATCACTATTTGCTTCAGATTCCAACCACAAACAACTGACAAGTAATCAAGAGTCATTAAAGTACAAGAATTTTTATGAATCACATTCGACTTAAAATCAGCTACTCTGGAAATTCCTGGGACTCATACAAGCTGTGTTTTGAGAGAATAAGATTAAAGAACAAGCTGTATATTTTTGACTTTATGAATGGTGATAATGTAACATTTGAAATCTATTGTTTACATTTAAAAATCTATGGGTTTATTCAGTCATACCTGTTATTATCTCAAGAGCTAGAAGGAAACTGATTAAAAAAACCTAACTTGGCTAATATCAAAGGGAGAATACAAAATATTTTACCGGAGAAGTGCCTGCATTTTTTGAAGTTGAAGCTAGAACATTCTGAAACAACATTTTATGACTGCCTTGAAATCCTTTCTGCCATAATCCAAACTTGACTGTAAACCAATATAGTTTGATTTTGAAGCCCCACTCCAGCACATAAAACAGCAGTAAACATAGCTATATTCTTTATATTATATACCCGTAACTGGGGCCACTTAATTCAGTGACAAGCTATTTTCTTTTAAAAAAAACACAACAAACTATTATCATTACGGAGATGACCAGTCATGTCAAAAGGATCTAGGTGTCTTCTTAGCTTTTGTATTCTTAATCACTAACTAAATACTGAATGTGAGGCTTAACCCTGCTCTTTTACATGAGATGACAGAGGTTCAGGTACACATAACTGCTCATATGCAAATTTAGACCTCCTGATTCTTAATGTACCATGAGTAGTGAGGAATTGCAAATGATTTTTTTATTTCATGGGAAGCCACATTGGCAAAACAGACATAATTCTGATATTATTGATGTACAACACAAACCAGAACGTGCTCCACACAACCCACCAGACTTAAGGCAATGAAGTCTCAGGCACATCTGAGCCCGCGCTCTAAAAGTGCCTTGAGCAGAAGGGACTGCTCCCGCTGCACTGAGCCCCATTACCTTCAGCGGGGGCTCGCACAAGCGTCTGCTCACGGGGCCAGGATTTTAGGTTTAAGGCAGATTTCTAAGCATGGTTGTAATTTTAAGTATTAAACTCGTGAGTGTTCCTGCCTGAGAAAACCAGTGCAGAATGGCAGGGTATCACAATAAGGGCAATTTTTCCTGGCAGAATAGCACTTTTGTGGCAGTTTTTTTTACTAATATTTAAAGGGTTACTTAACTCTCTGTGAATTCTATCCTTTTGGGGTTTACTGAGGGACCGCCAGAACCAATGTGTCGTGGGTGCTATTTCTCTTCAGTTTTAATATTTTATCATCAGCTGTGAAAATGAACACTGGAATACCACCTCCATCCTGGTGACTTCTGCAAAACAATGCGAACCTCACAATCTCTTTCAATGCACCACGATGAGATAAAAACCCTGTATTTCTTTAAAAGGGTCAGTGTCCTCATCTAGTTGGAATGGAATGTTTTCTAAATTTGCTAAGTCAGGCTGGACAATCAGCCTGAAACATTCAAGTTACTTCAACTATAAATTAAAAGAATCAGCAAGACTTTAATTTGCAACTGAAAACTAAACCACAGTAAACCAAGAACTGCCCGACTGTGAGTCTGACCCTACTGGCTCTTCAGGGTTGGATCCACTGCATCTGACCTCTGTTTGAGAGAAGTTCTATACGACTACAAGCAGTTCACAGACTTGGATCACATGAGCAGCTTGGAATAGGTGTATATATTTCCTTTACTCTGTGTTATAATCCAGGTACAGACAAGAGAAATACATAAAGCCCTATTATTAACAGCTCTGACTATGTAAATGAGAGAATGACTTTAAATTTTGTGAATTGCATTTTCTTGTTTAGATGCTGTACTCGTACTAAGTAGGTAAAGTGTCTTCTACAAGGTCACCCACACTGCTTCCTGTAGCACCTCTCTTTTCTTCAAAAGTCTTCCCCCTTTCCATCCTGCCCACACCTTTGCAAATTCAGGTAAGAGACCAAAGTGATGAAACCACAGACATGCTTAAGGAAAAAGAATTAAACATTGGAAAGCAGAAGGTGTCTCTCAAAACACAAAACTTGTTCATGTGTCTGTACAGGAGTTCCTCTTTTAAGCCCCATGGCTTGTCCTTAATATCTACTGGGCATATAAGTTCTGCTGAGAGTCTTTCAGTAGGCATTTCTTTTTGCTCACTGTTCTTCCCAAACAACTTTGATTTTGAGTTATAAAGACCTTCTTTTCCTCTGTCCTGTCATTATCTTATTATCGAGAGATAACATGGCTTGTAACAGGGCCCTTCTAAATTCTTGAGACATGCAGTAATGAACAAATCCTGACCCTGAAGCTACCAAAAGTCCCTTGGTAGCAGAACTGGTTCTGTTTCACCCCTCCCACTCCCTGGGTCTGTGCATTTACTATCTGTGCAGGCAGGTCCAGCTCTGAGGTCAGGTGGAGGTCTTGCCAGAACTGCCAGCCTATAGATTTTCCAAGGTCTCTGCCTTAAGGCACGGCACATAATAAGGGTCGAAGGGTTTCTTTCATCTGAAGCCTCACTTCAGATCTTGTTGTGCCAGCCATCAGCCAGCTCAGTGAACTCGGGCACTGGAAATTATCGCATCCATTTCTGCTTCCCTAAGAGTCACTTAATGCTCATAGATATCATGCGGCCTTGTTTGCTGTGAGATTACTTACCGTACCAAAGCAAACTCATTTGCAGCTAGCTTAGATCTCTCTCTGCTAAACCATAGTTTCAGTTCAATCATTCAGCTATAATTCATTCATCTACCTAGTGCAAATATTCAAACCAAAGGAATTTGGCGGCACTAAAGCAGTACTGCAAACATGGGGGAGTTTCTGATCAGTAACTGTTACAGTCCAATTGAAACAAAACACCACCACAGCCCAGGTCATTTGTCCTGGTGGCCTTTTAGATATATTTCGTCATTGAGAATAAAGTAATACAGTATTTCAGTAAAACCTCAGTATGTGACAAATGGTAGAAAAAGAGAGTTTGCTGTATCTTGTGCCAGAGTGAAGACAACAAAAGTTTTTTGGCTCTTGGACCTGGGAAACAAGTAGGAACCTTCAGGTTTTAAGGGGGAAACGAGGAACAGGGGACATGTACACAGCTTGGTCAGAGGTTCAGATCACTGCTCGTGCTTCTACCGCACTTCTCAGGAACAACAAATGTGAAAGGAGAAACCCAGGTGCTCTGAGGTTGAGTCTTTTTCCAGAAAGAAAGCCACCAAGGCCTATCACCCCTTCCTTGGAAGGGTGAAGGAAGAAGGAGAGGAGCTGCCCAGCCCCAAGGAGCCCTCCCCTTCCTGGCACCTTGCCCCTTCTCTGCTCTCCCTGCTGAATCAAACCATGACCCATTTCTTCATTTATTATGTGTAAGGTTGGTGTATTAAAATTCATTAAGCAAGTAAATGTTCCAGACTGCTTTTAACATCTGGATAATTTTTCCCCCTGGAATTTATTCCCTAGGATAAGTTTACTCCATAGCCACTCCTCTAAAGCAGAGAGTTCCATGGGGATTCTACTTTGATATTTTCTGCCTGTTTCTTAGAGTATCTAATTGCTTGTGATGTTGATATATTCAGTCACCACAGAGAGAGAGAAAAATAACTCTCCTGAAATTCAGAAAGATTTGTTCCTTACCTATGTTCATTTTTGGACTTCCATCTTGAGCTGTTTCTCTTGACTCAGTTCCTGCCATTCAGTGCAGTGAATTCAGTGTGCTTTCAGAAGACGTGAGATCTGTTCTGATGTAAGCTCGAAGATCTGAACAGAAAGGAATAGAGAACGTAAGTGGCCAGTATCCACATAAAGGTATGGTTATATCAGAGGCTTGACACAAACAGAAAGTGGGGAGGGAAGAAGAAAGCTAAACCATACTCATATCCATGAAGTTAGATGTCAAACGTAGAAGGGTGGTCTCCTTAAGCTCTGAGTTGTCCGGTTATGAAAACATTCCTCTTGAGGGAAATTTAGGTCAACTCCTGACCCGACCTCTGAAAAAGCTGCTCTTCATAAGATACAGAGCCTATGGAGACCTGCCTCAGCTTAGTCACCTGTATTACCTGAAGCTAAACCCTATGAATATACCCACAAATACTATGTACCAGTTTGCTGTTGTTCACTACACTGCTACAACATCACAGCATAATGTGAAAAACCACATTTAGCCGGGATAGGAAAGACTATCTATTTTGCTGGACCTGCATCCTTAGATAGATGTCTGTCAGTTTGCACCTCCATCCGCATCTTATGAATATTTCTTCAGAAGTCAGAAATTATGGGGAAACCATGACCAATTTCTCAGGAGCAGAAGATTGCTTAGGAGCAAGGGAGCTATAAGAAGGCTTTGGAGAAGATGAGTTTAGCCCCTGCTATGAGCCCCGTGTCCTAATAGATTCCAGCTGGCATGAGGAATGCACCCTGCTCGCCCCAAACGCCCCGTGTTTCAGCTGGAGGCAGCTCTCTGAAAACACGTTCAGTGCCTCAAGCATGGGCCATTCTGGCCCAATACCCCCTCCCAGTGGGCTGTGTTTAACCCACACCTGAATCAATGTAATCCTCTATTAATAAATCATTTGTGTTTCTCTCATTATGGGTAGCACCAAATGAATAAAACACACCATGGTTGTTCGTATCTCTAGGCATGTTTCAACACAAATCATTCTTCTCATAGCTGTCACTCACGTTTGTTGTTGTTTTTTTTTTTTTTTTTAATGCTTCTAAGACATCGCTGACTGCCGCGGGGAAGCCAAACAGCCCCTTACAGAAACCTAACTCCGGCTACAGCTGTTTGTTCACCCTGACCGTACTCCCCGCCCCCCTCCCCGAAACTAAAAAGCAGCCTTTAAAATTTCCCCCTTGAGTCACTCCAGCAGCTTTCGTTCGCAGCGAGGTAAGAGCCGAGGCGTTTGCTGGGGGGGGGGGGGGAGGGGGGAGAAGGCAAGGAGGCGGGGCGGACACGGACTCGCCCCGGGGCGGCGGCAGCGGCGGCGGCGGCGGCACCGACACCGCCCCGCCTCGGCCCGGCCTTTATAGCGGCCGCCCCGCGCCGCCCCGCCAGCACCCGCCGCTCTGCGCCCGGCCGGCACCCGCGCCCGCTTGCGCCTCCGCGGTCCCGCGCTGGTAAGTGCGATGCTTCTAAAACCGAATTATGATTTAAAGGCACAAATGCCAGGTGTAAGTCTTAAACGGAACTAAGGGATTGCTCTTCAAACTAAAAACAACAACAAAAAAAATCGCATATGATGTAGTGTTTCAGTAGTGGGGAAGAGCTGTTCTGCGTGCTGCAGAGTATCATAATTTTAACAAGAACTCAGCCGTACTGCTGTTTGTGATGTGAAGGCTGGGCCTGAGAAATTAATTATGGTAACACATGACAAATTGCTAGTGTAGATGCCAAATATGCTAAAAATCATTATCTTAATGTGAAAAATGTTTAAGGGAAAACATACCTGCTGAAATCTCAGCTGAATCTGAAGTGTGCATGTTCAAGTACCTGAGGCATGATTTGCTTTCTTGCATTATGAAACCTGCTTATGAGTAAAGGGTGCATCTATATTAGCATTTTAGTTTTGATTGTGTTAGCTTTTTCTTTTCAAATGAATCCACTGATCTTCTCTATTTCCCATGTTTTGGTTCATGCCACCAAATGGCTTTAGAGTACTTGCACTGTATTTCTTCTGACTAAAACTAAACTGGAAGATGCACTCCAAATGTGAGCAGGCATCCAGTCTGCAGGACCAAACTGGAACTAGTCCAATGTAAAAACCTCTGAAGCAGATACAGTGTGGAGCAGGTCTTCAGCACCGACTTCTGCATACCCTCTCCTACTGTATTGCACTGCTTCTGCTGTAGATATAAACCAGATTCCCATGGAGTCTTTTAAAAAAATAAATTTTCCAGTTTTCTAGAACTGAGGACACTTTAAAAAAAGTTCTTGTGACTATTGGTCACAGATATATTGGTACTTTATAGCTCTCTTCCCCCGTTGCTTTTATAAGATATTTTTTAACTCACTTTTGGGAAGATTGCTATACATGCTTGGCTACAAGAGTCAACTGCATATAAGAAATCAAGATAGAATACATTCTAAGCCTCTCTAATACTGTAAATAAGTGAGGTAACATCAAGACCAGACTTTCAAGAGTTTGCAGTGGTTAGAGGCGCTCAGTGAGGTGGCCAGGCTTATGTAAGTGCCTAGCAGCAACAAGATGCAGTCAGCAACTATAGAGGTAATGAAAAAAGGTGCTTTCCCTTTCATATCCTAAATGTGGATGTTCGGTGCTTTTGCTGCACTGTAGTAATAATCAGTTAAATAGGTACAAACAGTTGGACAGCAACTAAATACATCTGCCAATTTCTAACTGTGTTAGTCCACACTGCAGAAACTGAGTATGGATTTTTTCCAACTTCCCTTTCTCTGCTTCAGTTAAACTCTAAAAAAACTGGTTGTATTGCTAAATGTACCAAAAAAGCTTCAAACAATAACCTCTGATTTAATATATGGAAGCAATAAGCAAGTATTCCACAGTAAGTCAATGCTTAATTCCTCTGTCAATTGTTTTGTGACTTATTCTGAAACCAGCTGATGACAAGAGAAGCAAGAAAGCTGGCACTGCAAGCTATAACATGACACTAAATTCCTCTTATTTTCAGAATCAAAATAATACAGACAGAAGAGGAACGAAGTGAACTAACAACATGAAGTTACTAATTTTCCTCACAGTAACCCTGGGCCCACTTGTCACGGGACTAGATTCTGTAAGTTTTGAAATAAATGGGGGGGGGGGGGGGGGGGTGTACACTTGGAACCACTTCTGGTTTTGATTATACTTCTGCTTTGGACAGTGTAGTAGACTTTTGACTTGAATTCTCCTATTTGCTGCCTTTGCATGTACTTATACATCTGCTGCACATATATTTCCAAGAAACATGTTTTTCAACCCTTTGGTTTTTCTTCTGATTCTGTTTCACCCTAAGATGTCTGCTAGCCTTCAAATAGTGAAGACATCATGCAATAACCAAGAAATCTAGCTTTTTCTATTTGTCTCATAATACAATTTAGACCTGGACACTCAGTACCAAGAGCTCACTGGTCTTCATGGAGGTAGATATTGGGACTTAACTAAATTTCCACCTCCCCTACTTGAAAGTGTGATGCAAAAAAAGCAGCAACAGATATGAAGCGGAATATTTTTTACTATCAACTTGTATGACAGATGATACCTATCAGCAGAGACATTCTCCAACATTATGGAATTATGTTGTTACCATTACTTGTTTTAGCTCAGGCAAATCCACCTGATCTCTAGGAAAAGTGTACTAAAAGTCTAATTTAATACTATGGAGAAAGAAATACACAGCCTGCAAAGCAGAGGCAGGACCTGAAGTACAGGGCAAGAATCTATTGTTGTGTAAATCTACTGGCTTTTATTCCATGCCACAAATGTCAAGCACCAAGGTCACCAAAATGAGAGGCAACTGAAGAATGTTGCATCTTTGCCGCACTGCTTGGTGGCTGAGAGGTGGAGAGGGAGAAGGTCCCTTACCCATTTTAGGGACACTCTCCATTGAGAGCTGCTTAGGTCCTTACAGCAGAAATAACTGCGATGTTGACCTGATGTAGTGGACCAGCTTGAAGGGAGGTTTCTGAGGGTTTTTTGTGTGGTGTGTTTGTTTTTTTTATCCCTGTTCTGCTTTGCTCAAGTAGAGTTCAACTTTTCATTCACATTGAGATTCCACAGAGCAGGTTCAGCTGGTAACTACATGCAAAAAACTAAACGGTTGAAGGTATACAGTAAGGAACAGAGCCTGTGCCCATAAAAGATAATTAAACCACATAAAAGAAACCGCTTCCTTAAAATGCTTTTTCTTTTCCCTTAGGTTTACAGCAAGAAGCACTACAAGCTGCCATATAAACGCAGATCAGATCACAGGGGTAAATATCTGCCTGTTCTACTTGAATCTAAAAAACTTATTATCCTGCAATTATATCTTCATACAAGAAGGAAGACTCTTAATGATACTTAAAACTTAGTTTGCAACTACATTTCACTCCATCATTCAAATGTTTTGCCTCTAATTAGTGATGTCTTTTACTTGCAGAATGCCATTGTTTAAATGGAGGAACCTGCATTACCTATTACCTCTTTAGTGGAATTAATCGTTGCATATGCCCAGAAGGATACACTGGGATTCACTGTGAACTGGGTAGAGTATCTATCTTCCTTAATACTAACTAAATTGAGTGAAAAAGAGCTGAAAAGTTAGGCAAATAATGAATATGAAATGCCAAGTGAAAGTATTATCTGTAAACACATGACTGGATACCCTTTAGTGCTTCATGCTAACAGTCTAAGTGAGGAGAAACAACTAAATACTGGTGCAAAATCAGGATCTCTAATTTTTTTTGTCCCTGCCTTCTCACTGATGTTGCTTACCTCACAAATGTTTTAGTTTGGGGTGAAATAGTGAACTTGTTTGGGAGTGTTCAGAAGAAGAACTGATTATATTGTGAAGTACACTGAAACTATTAAAGACGCAATATGCATGCTTTAAAGTATAAGATACTTGATGCTGAAAATTCATATAGAACAAATTTTATAGGAATATATAATCAGTCCAGATTTTACATCATCTGTTTTCAAGTGTAATGCATGAACTCCTGTTCTCATTGGAAGGATCTATACAGATTATTTCTGTCTCAGAACAATTACAAACAGGAACATGCTGCTAAAGAAATATTTATTTTCTCAGACACTGACAGCACGTGCTATACAGAGAAAGGGGAGGACTACAGAGGAATGGCAACAGAGGATGAATGTCTGCCATGGGACCTTCCCTCAGTAATCAGGAGGGGTCATTACCATGCTCACTTGAAGAATGCTTTGCAGCTTGGACTAGGCAAACACAGCTACTGCAGGTAAGAAAAGCATCACTCTTCCTGCGACAACTTCTATTGTCACAGCCCCAGAAGTGCCTCAAGTAATGGTATGTTTTTTTTAAAAAACAAACAACAAAATATTAGAGATGAAGTTTGACTAAAAATATTTGGAATGTGACACTCTGAAGTGTCTAGAGTTCTTGCTTACCACTGAAGCTGATAATACTGCAAAATTCCTAGTATGCAACAGTAACAGTCAGTTGTTAATTATCTCCTCTGACATATCTTGCAGCGGAACACTTCTGGCCTTTTCAGGACAGTTAGAATTCTAAGATACCATCACTCTTTTAAGCTGTCATAATGAAAAGAACATTTCCTTTATCTTCTAGAAACCCAAATGGAAGGAACAGGCCCTGGTGTTACACCAAAAAGGGATTCACCATTCAAGAAACACCCTGCAACATAGAGAAGTGTGGTAAGTAACATTAGTTTCAAGACAACTGATTTTTTTTTTATAGCACAAGGTTGGTTCTTAGTTGTAAGAACATCTGAACAAAACTTCTCCTCTCATAGGGCGTGCATGTGGTCAAAGGAGCATCAGCAAGTACTTCAAGATTGTTGGTGGAAGCCAGGCAGAGGTTGAGTCTCAGCCTTGGGTAGCTGGCATCTTCCAAAACATAGCGGGCATCGACCATTTTCTGTGCGGTGGCAGCCTAATTGACCCTTGCTGGGTGCTTACAGCAGCACACTGTTTTCATACTCCGTAAGTTTACAGTTATGCATCCTTCTGATTCGGAACTTTGTTCAACTGATCTCTTTGTGCGATGGTCACTGAGCAACCCTTCAAAACATACTGTAATAAGAATGTTCTTTTGATTGAGCAAAACAAGAAGAGCAGCCATAAACTTTAAGCCTCTGTGAGTCCAAGTCTAGCAGAATGAGGTAGCAAGATGCAAACACTCTGGATTGTGCAACTGAAACAATTTTAGCCTAAATTGGAACCAGGATTTAATTTTACCTTGGCTGTTACCAAAACTTAAAAGTCATACTGAAAGGTGATGAGCTGTCGAGCAACACATTATGGGTGTTTTTTTGTTGTTTGCCCAGGAGCTGAGGCTCCTGGCATCTTGCAGAGGATTCTCACCACCAATGCCTGGCATTAGTAGCAGCTAGCTAGGTGTGCATTTCAAAATGCCTGAACATCTCTTAATCCCTTCAAATGGAAAATCAGGATGCTTTCCTTTAGAATACTGGATCAACTTTCAGAGCTGGCTAAATTTTGCTTTTTCTTGTCAGCATTAAAGTAAACAGGAAACAGAACTGGGACTGGATCTAAACTGTTGACCTCACTTTCAGAAACCAGTAGTCTTCATGAATCTCTTTACTCTCACTCAGGTCAAAAAAGCCACAAAACAAATCCATCTACAAAGTCTTCCTTGGAAAGTCCGCACTGAATGTTACTGATGATAAGGAACAAGTATTCATGGTTGATGACATCATCTCTCACCCTGACTTTACAGATGACACAGGTGGCAATGAGAATGACATTGGTAAGAGTTACCTTAATATGAACCTTTAAAACACTGAGGATAGCTGAAGGCTGCATAATTGTGGCATACATTAAAAAAAAAAGGTAGAACCAGAGATGAGATGAAGGGGAGCAGGAACCAGGTGCTTCTGAGAAGTAGGCCTGTGCTGAGCAAGATTTTTTCCACTTGCATAAGTTACTTGGCACGCAGTCAGCTATAAGCCCATCTTATCTCTGGGCCTGTACAAGGCATGGCTTTTCCATCAGCACTGGTGGTAGCTCCCCATTTCTACCATCTTGTTCTATCTCTACAGAGATCACACTGTATGTATAGTAAATGATGGAAGAAAATGCACAGTAGGTTTCATCATAAAGTAGGGGAATGCCATATCGGGTACCACATTAGCTGAAGGTTATCCTGAACTTATCCAGACTTTCCTAAGTGTCTCTGGCTTTCACAGGCCTATCCCTAACCCAACAAATCAGAGATGTTTTTTTGCAACTTACACAGGATAGACTGTGTTCTGAACTGTTCTGAACTGATTGCTGTTCTTGCACTTGATTTAGAACTCTACTACCCCTTCCAAATTCCTGCTGCTAAGGAAAAAGCCCTTCTGGTGAGAAGTACAGTATAAACTGCCCCCTTTTTGGCAGGGTGGCAGGTGCCACCCTCTACAGCCAGTCAGGAAGCTGACTGCAAGTACACTTGCAGGAGAATCTTCCCTGAGCTATCAGTCCCTATCCTTCCAGGAAGGAAGTTCAAGTTGGCATGTTTGCTTTTGGAATGACACTGGGTCATTATTTACTAAAACCAAAGTTAATTTCCCAGCACCAAAATTGGCAATGTGAGGAACCATATGGAACCAGAATCAAATGTAATTGCAACTATTCCCATTAACTGTACCTGATACTCCCTATTGTCAAGAGAACTTGAGGGGGGGGAAACTTGCTTTACAAATCTGACTGTATCTTCTCTGACTTGTTTCTTAGCTTTGATAAGGATAAGAACAGCTTCAGGACAGTGTGCAGTAGAATCCAGATATGTCAGAACAGTCTGCTTGCCAGAGAAGAACCTTTACTTACGAGACAATACCCGGTGTGAAATATCTGGCTATGGAAAGCAAGATTTTTGTAAGTGAATGACTTCACTTTTCAAAGTTGTATTTCCACGATGTGGGAACTGGATGTTTTTTTTACCATGATCTGTAAAGGATTAAAAAGATTCCTTTCCATTCTATGTACTCCACATGCATCTCAAAGATGATCTTTGCTATCATCTTCTAGTTGTCCATGGCATTTCCTGTCTGATGGTTCTCAGGCTTATCAACCATACAAAGTAAGCCAAGATACAAAAGAGCAATATTTTTATTTATTCCTGATATAGTGAGGAGTAGGAAAAACTAAAGCTGTGTTGGAGGATGAACAAAGGATTGCATTTGTGTGTAACTTCCTTCAAAAACTATCAAACTCTTTCCCTCTAAAAACCAAGCTTTATAGTTTGCATTTGAAACACTTCTTTTTCTCTTTAAAACTTATTAACAGTAAAAGTAAACCAACCCTGCATAAACTGTAGTAAGAGCCTCGGATCAGAACTGGAATGGTTATGCTAATTTCTTCTAAGTGCTGAAAATGTGTATTATGGATTTTCTGTTTTTGCCTTGAATGGTGAAAACGGTTAAATCTTTTTGTTTGTAGATGACATCTACTATGCTCAAAGACTGATGTCAGCCACTGTAAACTTGATACCACAGACAAAATGCAAATATGAATACTATGACAACGTCAGAGTTACTGACAACATGGTCTGTGCTGGAGATCCCACATGGATGACTGATGCATGCAAGGTAAAACTGGTTTGGTTTATCTTCTAAATAATTTTAGATACATGTACACTATATGGATCAGTTGGTGGCATATTATAATTCTACTAGTCCGAAGAGTCTCTCTTTATGAGCAGGAATTTAATACATCCAGTGGAGTTGACATGCAGTGTGGCCAAACGCATGGAAGAAGCTTGGGACCTAGAGTTAGGTGTTACCCCCACCAGACCCTCCTTTGGCAGTGCAAGAAGTGCAGTATCTTAGGCCTTGAGGAATACCAATGGCTTATTTACAATCTATTCAAGCAATGGTTGGTAGATATACATCAGAGGAATATAGCAGCTATTCTAACCTCGGCTTGCACTTTCTTAGCATTAACTATAGCTCTGCAAAAGGATAAAAGGTGAATTACAGGGTGCCACTAAGACCCTCCACAGATTCCTCAAAACAGGATTTACTTCCCTGCACCTTTACTGGGCAGAGGGGCCATATGAGCCACTAAAAAGAATAAGTGTTGTCCTTAAGTGTAAAAGTACTTTATGGACAGGGAGACAATTGATTCTGTGATGAAGAATTGTGTGTGTTGGTTTTGACCTTATATCACTAGCATATTATCTGTGATTATAAATTTAGGATGGAGTGTTATATGCAAGGTAACTATTCTCTGTGCCCTACTAGGGGGGAACTAGAGAAGTCCTTACTGTACAGACTGTGCTCAAGTCACAGTAGATGCTGAGCCTTCTGTTTTATCTATGCAGTGTTCTCAAAAATGAAAACTTTAGCTCATAGGTATTTACTAGCTTGTTTCACTCTACAAAAACACTAACAGGCTCCCTCGGCAGAAAATGGCCTAATCTGTTCTCTTTCCATTGTAAGGGAGATTCCGGTGGCCCCATGGTCTGTGAGCACAATGGCAGGATGATGCTTTATGGGATTGTCAGCTGGGGAGACGGCTGTGCAAAGGAAAACAAGCCTGGTGTTTATACCAGAGTTACCCGATACCTTAACTGGATTGACTCCAACATGAATGCAGTGATTGCCAAGAGTCGTTTTCTTCCCGAACCAAAGTGACCTTTTTCTACAGCCGGACTCAAATGAACAAGATTAAGCCTATACTGATGCAAGGACACTAAAGCCCTGAATGTCATGAGAGACTTTCCTCTTAAATGCTTGTGTGGGTCTGCCACTCGCATCAGTGTTCCTGAGGCAGAGAGATGGTTGATGTATTTTACTACTCCAAATTACCTGAAAACCACTCAGTGGGAAGCTAAAATATTTAACATTTAAATGAGTATTCCCATGCACAATACTATGCATATCAACTTATCTGTCCACTTCATTTATGAACCAGCATTTGGTCTGGAAGTATTGGTACAGTTGTTACTTGTTAAACTCTAATATTCATTTTATACATGGCCTGAGTCTAAAAGTCTTTCCTTATCACACTGAACAATAGTAAGACTCAAGTCCTAGAAACCTAAACTGTTAAGACCAGTACTGAGCCAGTGATCAGCCTTTGCATCAGAAAGTGAAATAATCTACATCAGCATTATTATCACTAATGTGTGAAGAAGCACCAAAGTCTACTTAGACTGAGGCAACACTTGGTGTACAGGATTCATTGTTAGAGACCCAACATACAGTAAAATCTTAAGGATGTGTTAAGCTGTGCCAGCGTTGCAAACTCTTAAGTGGAATATATTAAGAACTGTCATGCAAGAAGTCAAATTGAAAACTGGACTGGACTTCCAGGTCACATCTGAAGGTATCTGGGTCCCCTGAAAAGTCGGATTATGTAACCTCTCTCCATGAACCTATGTACCCAGGAGAGGCTTTAAGGACTCGGCACCCATTGAATGCTGCAGCTGTCAAAAGTCAGAACGTTATTCCTAATCATTTAACTGATATTATATGGAAACTACTTATTTTTTTCATAACTCATGCTGGTTTTATTTTTAAACTTGTCTTTGTTTTATAGATTTGAATTATTTGTATGAGGGCTGGAACCTCAAGCTTTATTTAATTATTTTTACTGTGTTTAATTTATTGTTTGTATTACAGATGTTAAAAATATAATTAAAACAACCTGTTGTTATTATGTGTCTGTTCCTCCTCCTTGAGAGGAGAAGGGTATAATTCAAAAGAGAACTGCCATTATTAAAGTCCTTCAGTAAAACAACTACTCTGGGTTAGTGTGCTAGAAAACTGTGTGCACTAGTGAGACATAGAGCTTAGGCTGAACAACAGTGCTGTGGATCTGACATCTGTGCTGTATGCATGTGCTTCAGGACTCCAGCTAGCCCTGTGGACTAGCCATTCTCAAATGGGTGCGGAACATTACGTGAACTTGTAAAGCAAAACATCCTGTTTAGGCTTCACCCTAAGGGAATGTGGTTCTCATGTTCCAGAACTGCTCTGCAATAAGATCCAAATCACTTTGTGGGGGCGGGGGGGGTGTGTGTGAGATCAGGTTCACTCATTAACTTAACTCAAATTCTACTACACATGGAAGAATGCAATGCAATAGTATCATAGAAAGGTGCAAAAGAGAAAGCAATAGTTTCAGCTTTCCTCAATACTTCTTTGGACACTAATTTTCAAAGCGAAGCATTTGCAGTTGACTTCAAGTACTGCTAAGCAAAATCTTAGTAGAAATTATATCTGAACAGTGAGATTTATTTTTATTTCAGTTTATTTTCTTTTTCAATAAAGAAGTTGAGCAAGATGAGAATTGACAGTAGCGCATGCTAAGAAGAAAAGAATACTTAAAGCCAACTGCACTTCTAATTGTGGACGAAATGTCACAATTAAACTCAGAGTCCTTACTGAAGAGACATTCTTTTGTTTGGGCAGACAACAAAGGCAGAAAATATTCTCAAGGTCATCTCTTTTGGGCTGTTAAGGAAACACAATGAGATCCTAGCATCACTTCAACATCCTGAAGATCATGGGCTGTCTGCTTTGATTTTGTTTCTTTTAAGGAAGCTATAGTACGAGAGAGGCTGGAGACGCTGCAATGAACAGTGTTTATAACAAATTTACAGAGAAGAGTTTGTATCACAGCATCGAGATGCCATATATTTGTGTGATGCTTGTAATTGTGAAAGTAAAAGGCTTGCACATATCATAACAATATCGTGCCAAGCATTAAATGATCTCCTACACAGAAATGGCCATCATGGAACAAATTAGCAGCCTAATTAGCAGGCTAATTTCTGATGTTAGCAGTCCCGTCCATCCTAACTGAGTAACACAGTAAGCCAGCAAGACTCCAGTAGTTACTGCTCAAACGATCTCAGACTAGCAATTTGGCTTGCCATCTTTTGGCCTGTTTTAAAAAAAAATTAGTACGCAAGTGTTTTGTTACTTATTCATCTCCTCTCACAAATGCAGAATTTGCGGTCAAATTATAGGACTGGTAGCAAAATCTAACTGATTTTTGTAGATCAGACCATATTAACGTTTACTTTCTCGTTACAGTTCATTTAAGAATTCAGAAAAAAACTTCAAATGTGCATGTGCAGTCATTCCTTATGGAGCTTTCATACAAACCTTTTGGTATGAGTCACTAGCTGCTTAATGATGAATGACTACAGATTTCAGAAGCATTTTGGAAAAGCCTTGAGCAAGAAGTCTGTTGTGACCTACAAGCAATGCTCTGACTACAAATGAGCAGAATTGGCTGTTTTTAGAAAATACTCATAATAACATTTTGGTCAAATGTGGGGATTTTTTTCATGTTACACACACCAAAGAATATAAAAAACTTCCAAAGAGAGAAGAAATTATTTTTCTTTTTTTTTTTTTTTTTAATCAAATAGGGATGAGCTAGATAAACTCAACACATTGTTAGACTGATTGATGTCTTCACTTCATAGCAAGGCAACTGTGAATTCAGAGTTGCTCAGGTACAAATTCAACTATAGCAATCCTCTCAAAAATCAAGAGAAAATGCATAAACTAAATTCTCTCTTTCCAAAAAGCATACTGGTATTTGTGAGAAGCATGATTGGAGCTTATTGTAGTCTGGATACGTGAACCTTTCATGTTGGTGATGGAATGATAGGAATAAGAATCTTAATGAAGTCTCATCTTTTAGACTCAAGACTGAAGCGTGTAACATCTGGACTATTTCCAGCTCTGTTATTGTTAAGTCATATGTCTTTATACTTCAATTTACCCTCTATAAAATAGGTGGGACAGTACTTCATTTCTCCCATAGATCTGCCTGGGTATGATTTGTCAGGAGGAGGCAGAGTTGACAACTGTGTAAATGTACGGTGACATCCCAGTCTCGGGCAGGGACAGCAAGCACTACTTAAATACAAAATGATTACCGGTAATACTGGATAGTGAATTGTTTGGCAATACAACTTGTGGTTGGGATCTCCAAACAGAAATTTATTAGTAGAGGTTACCACTGTGTGTGGTAGAGTTATTCGGCAAAAGCATGCTGTTTGTGGACTGGTGATTAAAGTTTGTGCAGGGTGTTAAAATTGCATTGTTTCTAGAGAACAAGTTGGAGACGTGCTGTGAGAGACTGTGACATTGGAGAGTGTGCAAGAAGAGAAGGAAGGCACCTCTCCACTGCTCTTCTAGACAGTAACTAACAGGACAGCCTGACTGAGTGTTGGCAGAGAGTAGTTTGGGCACAAAGTAAGCAACGGTAATATAGTCTTAGATAAAAATATACTATGTTTTAATCATGCCTTTGGGATGTTACAGCTTTCTCACTTCAGTATTTCTTTCATTTGAACATTTATCAAAGTACTAAAGTCAACAGATTTCCAACAGGTGGAAAATATAAATATCTTCAGGGTGATTGCGTATTATTATCATTGTAATGAACGGGACATCTGTCATCAACTTCTATGGGCTTTTTCTATGAATAAAGTAGATTTCAATTTAAATTTCAACTTATTCCCATCATTATGAATATAAGTAAGAATTAAAAAGGAATGATAAACAAAATTTGCATTTAGGTCTCTCTCATTTTGAAATTTAGGAAGCTCTGGAGAAAGTATAAGTAAAGAGAGAGTCTTGAGAGCAGAGGAGATTTAGATCCTGGTTTGGGTGTGCAATCTTATTTGTTCTTTAGTTTATGTTAGATAAACTGCCCCAACAAAAATTAAGTCTTTAAACAAACATACAGTGTACATACATCTCTGCTTTGGCTGCTAGAATGCTTCATATACTCTCTTTCAATGTCCTCTGCATGACTTTGGCCCCACAACCACAATATTATCTGGCTGGCTAGTTACCAGAGCCTGGGAAAAAGAAGGGTAGAAGATGAGAGCACTGTTTTGCAAAACTTTCTTTTCCTGCAACAGAATCCACAGGAAACATTTTCTTTCCCTCCTTACAGAGAGTAAGCAGAGGACAATCCTGATTGTGGTGCTGGTGAGGAGGAAGAGAAACAGCCTAGAGAGCTGTGCATGGAGCTTGGGAAACAACAGTGCAGAATGACAAGAGAAATACTAGAAAGAGGACATTTTTTGAAGATATTAGGTATCTGGTGGGTACTAACATACATGCAAAACAAATGGTGATACCATAAATCTGCTTTTACTTAAGCATGTTGTTCCTTAATTTCAGATATGTGACATGCAACCGAAAGGAGCAGGATGGGAGTCCGACAAGCATTTAGCAACAGCTGGGAGGTGGGCATCAGCCGAAGAGAAGAGATCATACTCTTAGAAGCCTCAGATGCATAACTAATATGAACTCAAGTCCCTACTTATCGTCATTATTTCCACAGAAGAAACATATTGGGCAATGAGGATAAAGCAGTATCTGATGTGTCCAGAGCATAGGAAGCTAGTTTAACCTGTCAGCTCTTAAAGGAAGTCATGCATCCTGAATGGACAGACCACTTTACTTTATATAGCTGAAGCTTTCTTCATGCAAGTGAAACTAAAATGTGAGTCAAAGCACTTAAAATAAAATCAGTTTTAAATAAAGTTATGGTGAAACATGATGTCATGATGTATAGTCACCTATTTCTGGTATACATTACACCACTTCGATGTGGAATTGTATGGGAGGACTGTGTTTGTGCATATTGAAACCCGAACTAATAAAGTGCAATATGACTATATGGTCACCTAGCCTTTGGCTCACTTCTGACACTTAACCAGAGCGCTTCCTTTGGGGCAAATAAGAACAAGGCTTAGCCATGGAAAGAGAACCAAACCTTTCTGCATTCATCAAGCTTGTAACCTGAAGTTTCAGATACCTCCATCTCAAGCCAAAGTTAATAAAGTGGCATACTTGAAACAATGCATATTCATTAAAGAGCAAATCTGCTTTCAAACTTGGTCTGGCATACCCCTTCCAAATCCATCACATCCCATGCAATTACACAAATGGGCAATCTGAGCAGAATTCAGGTTGTATTGTTTAACCTTTTGGCAAGTGAAGGAAGTGGAACTTTAAGAAGTGAAAATGCAAGAAATGTATGGAACAAGTGCTATGTGCTTCATGGACAGTAAAATGAGATGTAGACCCACAAGTCAAGCATGAAAATGTATGCGGACACACATGAGCAGCATGCTCAATTCCATAGCTACAACCAACCAATTGACTCATTCAGATTTAGGCTTCATCTGTCTGGTGGGGTACACTAACAATATTTGAAGCTGGGAAGGACTGCAAGTATACCAGCGTCCAAACAGAATTCAGAGTGAGCTTAGCAAACCAGAGCTATCGGAAATGAACAAGCTAGTAAAGACAAACAGGAATGACTAAACACACAGCTGTAGATGAGTTAGTTACAACTGGTTTTAAAGCAGATCCAGAAGGCATAGCAGACCACAGGCTGGATTTAAGTCAACAGTATTGAGTAAAAAAATGTAAACATACTGACGCATGCACCAGAGCACAGTTTGTAAACTGAGGGACTAGGCAGACACTCAGCTGTATCTCGTTTTGAGCATCATTCTTGATGAGAACACAACAATAATGATTGATGGGCTACAATGTGACAAGGAGAAAAGACTGAAAATGTTTGGTTTATTTTATCCAGAGAAGCAAAATCTACAAGGGACGTTTTCTTCAAAGGGGAAAAGGCTGCAGCAGAGAAGGGAATAAACTGTCCTCTGTGTCTACGGGAGATAGGGTGAGAAGCAATAAGCCTGGTTGCAGGAAAGGAAACTG
This sequence comes from Phaethon aethereus, assembly GCF_964289735.1. Taxonomy (NCBI): domain Eukaryota; kingdom Metazoa; phylum Chordata; class Aves; order Phaethontiformes; family Phaethontidae; genus Phaethon; species Phaethon aethereus. The sequence goes on along the minus strand of NC_138583.1, from coordinate 18,037,037 downwards.
GAGTATTATGAAATTACTCGACTGGCAAGCATAGTGAAGCACGACAATAAATGCCGTTGAGTGGTGTTGAACCTCCTCCACTGGAATTTTTCAGAACAATTTAGACAGAGATAAACCATTTGTTTTGGGCTCTTGTAATGAAACTGAAGAGATTTTGAGAAATCATCTAATCTCAGGTTCCCTGTTTTATTATGAAATAAATGAACATGCTCAGTGACTGAGATGACTAAATGAAAATACAGACACCACAGGGATGTTTAGAAATACTATTACACAATTTAACTGTCTTTTTTAAAAAGGGGCTTTAAAAAAAAGGCTCCTATGATAGAAAATGGTCTGGATTTCTGAATTAACAATTAAAGGCAAACCTCTTGATAGCAGACTAATAATTATAAAAAGTTTTGACCAAACTTTTCAGTAACTCTTAAGAAAATAATATTCCAGACAGAACTAGAATCAAATTAATTGCTTCCATGTCCCACTGGGCAAAATATTTTCAATGAATAACATGTGCAACTGGCAAGAAAGTAAAATTATTATCCCCCATTGGATAGTGGAAACGTTATTTCTCTACTGAGTAACTGGAAAGTGTTTTGTACGTAATGCTATGACTTGGCATCATACGCATGAATTACCTCAGCATGTTTCAAGCTGGAGGCCGCTGGGTGTGATAAAGCCTTCCAAACCACAGCAATATCATAAGGAGGCAATCACAAAAGAAACTGAAAATCACAGGCAACCACCAGACTTTGCCAGTCACGGGCTTATGCATTTTAGATTCTGATGCCTGTTTGGTCCCAGAAAACCAGATGGACACATTTACAAATAAAAAACATCCACAGGCAGTTTCATCATTTATTAGAAATGAAGCAAAGTATCTCTGCTAGTCACAGCTCAGATTCAGTATATTCATAACTTCAGCAGCAGTAATTAAGAATCATCACTTACTAATTCTTCCGTAAATTTTCTTGTGTTGTGGCCCTAAGTTAAAACAAAACATCCCCAAGTGACATAAATCAGAACATCTGTTGAAATTGCAGCTGTTCCGTGAAGATCACAGCATGTACTTGGCATTACTACAGCACATCAGCACCCATGATAAAAAAATCTTCACTCATGTTCCAACTCCTTCATCTTTGAATGCACCTGCAAAGTCTGACACATTGCAAATTGGTGGTGTTAGGTAACTTTTTTATTTTTAAACATGCTTATGTGCTATATTAATATCAGACCCAGCCACATGAAGAACTGCCTTGAACAGGTACCCTTGACCATCTCAGTCGTATTTTGCTCCAAAACTTGCTAGCCAGAATGGAGCCAACATCGCAGGACAACAAGCAGCTTTAAGCAGCTGCCATTCAGAAATGAATCAATTTGTCTCAGAAATTATTCTGACTAATAATCTTCCAGAAAAATGAGAGAAACTATCAGACTTAAATCAGCGACAGAATTCAAGTGCCATCACTCAAGTGGGAAGACATTTTTACTTCCTTATGTGGTTAAAAGCTTCCGCTTTATTTCTGGAAGGATCTTATTTATTTTACATTATGTCATTTTACAATTGTGATTCTTCACAGAATTTGTCCTAGGCTTCCTTGTTTGGGTGTTTGATTTGGCTTTGAATGCAAAATGGAGCATGTGGGTGGAAACTGAGGTGAAAGAATCCCTGAAAAACGTGAGTTAAAAGTTCTTTTTGAGTCTATCATGTGAAGACCGAGCACAACAGAAATATCTGAAGTATTCAGTTTTATAGAGGATCAGTGGAGAGACTGAATCTAAGCTTGGCTGTTGCATTTCCCTTAGACACTTTGCATTTGGGATAAAGTGTATTTGATCAGAGACATCACATTTTATATATGATCTTTAAGAACAAACAATTGCTAATTTCATTTCAAACTAGACAAAAATAGATAAATTCAAAATCTTTTTCCAGAACAACCCAATTTCATCTGAAATAACTGCAACTAGGTTTATCCTACATATTAAATCTTTTAGCACCTAAAGACACTTCTATCTTATTTTAACAGTATCCTTTATTTACAATAGGCTTGTTTTGACACACAGTCTCAAGAGCTCTTTTGTTTATTACGTGGGGAGACACATCAGAGAAATTTATCACATCCGTTAGTGGAAACTAGGCTATGGAAATATTTTTAGATGGTCAAATCCACTCAGCCTTAAAACTGCATTAAAAGGACTTTTAGAACCTTTAGGGGGAAATTATATAAGCTACTGACTTTGCTCTAAAATTTTTGGAACCATTTTTGTTTTTACAGTCATATTCTAGTCTTAAAATACATGTATGTCCTTCTGAAGCATGAAAACAATCACATGGACAGGAAAAATACTGGCTTTCAGAGGCAACAGAGCTGTCAAACATAGAAGGTGACGAACGGCAGGAAGGAGATAGACTGTGGATTCCAGCCTCCCAAGGATGCTGGCTTACGAGTGCTTTGAATTGCAAAGCTTAAAAACAAAGCTTGTCACCTGACTGTGATCTATGTCAGCAGTCTTTTAAATCAATAAACTTGCAATAATGACAAAAAGATTTATTATTAATTGCAGCATTGACAATATCAGGAGGCAGCAATGTTTAAAGACCTCTCAGGAACTAGATACAGTATCTCAATGAAAAATACACCAGACTAAAGTGCCAGGCTATACATACCTATGCTGGCGTTTATGCTGATAGACTTTGTGTCAGTATAAGAAAAGAGACAAGTATACAGGTATAATGAACTTTTGTAGTTTTCACAACATTGGTTTTATAGTTTTGACTACATTGGTTTAAATAAGTTAATCATCTTTCCCTGTTTGACAGTTTTACAGCTACAAAGACTGTGTGGCAACAAGGTCTGAATTTCACAAATACATCAGCTTATCTATCTGCTACATTTTTTCCTTCACCATTCACAACAAAGGCTGAAGTTTTTACATACATATATGATGTATTTCTCCAACTTAACATCAAAGGATCCTGCAAATCTCCACCATTGGAGCTCCTGCATTCAACAGCCTGAGAAGGTAGATACATCTGCTGGTATATCCTAGTTTCTATAGGGACAATCAAGATCAGATGCTATTTAATTATTGTTTTTTTTATTGTCTGGGTATCTTGTTACACTTGTCCAGCCACTACAACTAAAACTACAGTCTGTGGGCTCTTTGAATGGCAAAGAGCATTTCTGTAACTTAGGGGGTTACCAATAGCCCAGCCATGTTGTTGGTATCACTGTACAAGAGCCAATGGCTCATTTGTCGTACTAACAAAACCACTGCCAAACAGAAATGTTGGTCTTGTATGTTTAGCTACAGAATCTTGCTATGAAAACAAAGATGCATCAAGACAGTCTTTATACAGAGTCAGCAATAGAAAGGAAATTTAAAAGCCCTCAGATCAAAGATATGTGTAATCAATCAGATCAATTTGGAGATCTGTGAGCTATCATAGAAATAGTGGTTTAAAGGGAGAATGTAAATATAGCACTGAGGAAAGCCCCCACCCTCCAAAAGACACCTTTATTACTGAATGATCTACAAGAGCAACCGAATTCTTGTTTCCAGATTGGGTCCTACTTATTTTGGCCAACTTCATTCTCTTCTTTTACAGGAAAAAATCTCACACCTACAAAGCTCCCAGCAGATAGGACAGCTTCCCTGTCTTTAAATGACACTATTCTATATTAAAACTTTTATGAACGTCTGAAGACAAAGCAATTAAGTCTTTCATTGATTGGCCTAGATAGACTCAAACTTCGATGCGTCGCACTTGCTTTTGTTCAAACTCCTTTTTAAGTTTTGTGCCTGCAATCGGCAACGCGGGCTGTGCGGGGCGAGCATCTCGTCTCCTCTCAGGGTACCCGACATACAGAAGTACCACTAGATGGGGCAGCAGCCTCAGAAAAGAACGAGCTTGTCGCTCGCAGCCGATAAGCAGGCAATTTACCGAGCCTATGCACGTAAATCACACTGAAGTTGTTTTATTTCTAGCATAAGCTTTGCTCCCCTTCCACCTCAGTATTTATGAAAAGGTGAGCAAGGGGTAAACAGTAGGTACTCAGCCCCGCACCTCTTACTGTGACCCTGCCAAACAAGACTGTGATTCCTCATTGACTTTTATAATCTTGCATCTTCCTGACTTCTGTAGATTTCAGGCAACGCTAGCACACTTCACGGCAGCAGAAGAGCCAGAATGCTGCCCTTACGAGAATCCCTTGTCACAACAAAGCCTTCGTGACCAAAAAAGGCCGGTTATTTCATGTCACGCTCACAGGAAGGCATGGAAACAGCGGGAAAAGTATTTAAGATAAAATTGCAAAAGCGCAGTAACAGCACATTGCCGTTTTCCTCCAACAGTGCATGAGTTCGACTAAAATCGTGTCGGCAAACATAAACCGGCCCGTAAAACAGGAGCAAACACCACAGTACTAAATCGTACCTAAGAAGAGTAACAGCTACAATTGTTTTAAGTGGGAGTGACGACACTGAGCTTCCCCTGAGCCGCTCGAAAGCGCTAGATCACTAAAACGTGCCCGCTGCCGCTGCGGAGCATCCCCCGGCAGCATCCCTCTGCACCCCCCGCTCCGCGGCGGCAGCTCCTCTGGGGGCGCCCGCGCTTCGCGGCGGCGGCGGAGCCGGGGCTGGGGCGGCGGCGAAGGGAGGCCGCCGGTCGGCTGGGCGTGTGAGGCCAGAAGCGGGCAGCCCAGGCCGGGCGTGCGTGCTGTAACACAAAACCCACGGGGAGAGGAAGGTGCCCTTCCCCCGGGACGCCCCAGACACCCGCAGTGATGCGAGGCTGTAACCCCCGTTTAAGAAAACATTGTCATACTACTATGAAAATAACCTCATGCCGTGTGGCCACGTCTAAGTACGAGCCAGCACCGTGGCCGCAAAGCGTTGCTTTGCAGAGCCAAATGTTACTCAGAGCTGCAAAGCGGTACTGCTCCTCGGGTGGAGATGCAGGTGAGGCTGGAGCTCGCATCCCAAAAGCAGCACTCGGCCGGTTTCCTCCAGACCCGTTCCATTACGCACTGTGCACAAGCAGAGGCAAGTACTTTGTTGTACCCGAATTACAGCAACGTGCTGCAAATGGCTTTGAATTGGTTTAATCTCTTGGCTTTTGGATGCTGAAAGTTTTAACTTGAAGACAACACCCACAAAGGTTCCACAGGTGCTTGGGGAACTCAGTCCTTGACTGCGTTCTAGTGGTAATGCAGACCCACTCAAGTAATAGCCAAAAGTTTTTTTATAATTTATTTTTCATGGGTCTTCGCAAGCTGACGTCTGACATGTTCAGGCAGGGAAGCAAAGCACTGTCAAATGACTTTTGACAATGCAGTTCCATCAGAAGATACAGGAACAGTTTCAGAACACAGCTGATTATACACTGAGTAATTGTAATCTATTCGGACATTCAGGCACAGCTAAAAAGGCAAATCTTAATCAGTTTGTTCAAGAAGTTGTCATATTCTGAAAGTAAAAATAGCATTACAATATCAAAAGAGGTGTAACACAAAGATTAACAGAACATCCAGCCAGAAAACACTTGTTTATGTTTAACAAATATGTCTGCACACCCCTTTGCTACAGGTGTCTGACCTGTGTTATCATTTGTTGCCAAATTTTATGAAGCCCATGACCTGAACATTAGGAATCCTTATAATTCTGGTCTGGGAAATATGAAGCTGTTTAAAACACCCGTGACTTTCTTGACATTGTAAGGTCAATAAACTTTTTCAGGCTCTAGTGTATTAAATTCACATTTTTTAAAATACATTGCTATAAAAGAAATATGAAATACATGGCAAAGATAAAAAATCCTAGTTCATCATTCTATTAACACCTATTTCATCTCATTCTGCAGATACCAAACAAACATGACATCAGTCAGAATGTCTGAGATACTCCGCACACCTCTTGCAAATTACCTACCCCCTTAGAAACTGGTTTTGTAATGTTTAAATAGGTTTGTTACATACTCTGTTAGACTATTACAAGAGCACAGCACACAAAAACTACTCAGTTTCTAGGTTACTATTGATCTTCATTATAGATCAGTTACATTATAAAATGATGCCAAATCACTCGTTCCTGTTATAGTCATTTCCCCACAAGTATATAATATACCATGTTCTGAAAGCAAATGAGATTAAGCTGTGGCACTCAGCATTGAAACAGAAGTTAAAGGAGGCAGTAGATAATTTTCATAATCTTCATCAGTTTTCAAAATTATTTCTAGAATTGATATCTTTTGCAACAATTGGCTGTTCAGATGCCAAGGATAAGTAAGTAGATTTCTTTTGCTTAAATGATAAATTCTGACTGAAAATGTGAAGAAAAGTTAGTGTAGAAGAAATTTTTCTAAAGCATTCAGTTATAAATTAAATGAAAGGTAACAGTCAAGTAATTAATTTTCTCAACAAGATGCATTTGACCTATTAACATATGCTACGTAAACTCAAGATGGCATTACACAGGAAAAATCTTTCTTGCAAAAGATGGGGATTAAATAGCTGTCATTTCCAGGCCCTGCTGGAGAATGAAGTTTAATGAAGAAGCTCTTACTGTTACTGCCCAGGCTGCACTCTGCATGGGTGCCTTCCAGTGTCTGTGAGAAGGTTATTAAAGCCCCAGCAATGGGGGATATTTAACATGTATCGCTTGGGCACTGAACAGGGTCCAGAGAACTGGTTTCTTCTAGCATGTGTATGAAAACAGAATTCTGCACCTTAGTGCAAACACGTACTGGCTCCCATAAGTTAATTCATCTATCAGTGTCTTGCGTTATGGACAACTCCCAGTTTTCCAACTCTCAGAGATCAAAGCTTATTATGCCTTTCACAGCACTTACATAGCTGATGACTTCTTCAGATCTTTTGCAAGACAGTGCAGATACATCACTATTCAGCTAAAAAACATTCAGTTCTCAAACCTCAGTATCAGGTGGTCAGTCTAGGAGTAGTTACAGACACTGCAAGAGCCAGGGGTGTGTATCCTGTACTCTTTGGGTGTACTCCTGGTCTCTTCAGCATGGAACCTACTCTAACTTGTGTGACTCCTTTCTGCTTCTGTATTTGTCCATTTCTAAAAATAGGTTTAGCATTTGCAACATTTTTCTATTCACTGGATAAGTATTTCTACCTTTACACATAAAAGGCACATCATGCAAATATATATGGAATAGATTTCCTTACTATAAGAAAGTGCAGAATTTCATTAGAAGGAAAGGTACTATATGCCATGAAGAGAAATTTTTTTAAAAATCTGGTTCTTCACTGTCTTTTATCAAAACACCCAAGTATCTTATTATAATCCTTTCTCAAGTAAACAGAGAATTGTAACAATTAATTTCTTTCCTCTGTTGTGAATATATATTGATAAAAACATCACCTTGCTGGAAAAGAAACAACTCAGTTCAGGGGTTTTTGTCTGTTTAAATAATGACTCAATAAATCAACAAACCCAACATTCATAAAAGTAAAGCCAGCCTTAAAAGCATTAGTCAGTTTGTCTCAGGTCTTAAATTTGAACTTTCAGTTTTTTATTTCCTTAGAATCATCTCTTTGGTCAATAAGGAATTTTGTGAGCTGCTGTAATCACATGTAAAAGCTGTTATTGCCACCAGTTAAAAGACAGGTAAATGAAGCTAAACTGCAGGTAAGCAAACAGCCTTCAAGGAGAAAGGCAAGTGTCTATTGCTTATTTAGCATACAGTTCAAATGTGTCCATACAGCAGTGTTTGGTCTGGCATAAAATTCAAGAAGCAAAGGAATTAAATGGAAATGCTGTCACCCCCTGCCCAGACCTGAGACACTGAAACCACTTTGTAAAATAACAGGACAGACAATATAAGAAAAAGGAGGAGGGACTCAGAGGCATCAAATTAGGCTAGAGCTACATTTTAGCATAAACCTTGCAAGAATGGGTGCAAATTTTGCTCTGCCAATGAGCTATAAAATAGCGATGTGCTCCAAATAGCCTGTTTCATGGGCAGGATGTGATATGCAAACCTGGGTTTCTAACCAAGATTTACAAAGAAGCTCTTTAATTTATGGCTGTTGTAGATAATTTTTAAGTGTAGGAATGAATCTATAATCTATGGATGTTTCGTTTCTTTTCCTGAAGCTCTGCAGAGGTAGGGTACAAGGTGAGGATGACTTTCCAAAAGTTTTATTAGGACCTCTGAATGGTTGGGTATCTGGAGAATGTTGGGACTTGACTTCTAAAGCAGGTATAGACTAGCACAAATTTGTAGAAACCATCCGCTAGTTCTAATTCTATATTTCAGTATTCATAAATCAGACTGTCTTGGTTAGCTAAGGAAGAAAATGTTTTTAGGGACAGAAATTAACATCCCAAGCTATGAAGCTAACCAATACAGGATGTGGCAGATTATTCACAACTCACAAGCCCAGTTCACTAAAGATCAAAATGTACTTATTGAAGGAGAAGGTTTTACATATGCAACAAAAAAATAAAATCAGTGTGTTCACAGCTTAATAAGAGGAAAAGTGGTGATTTTTTGTAATATTTTACTTTTTGATGCAAATTATTCCCGCTGTTTTAACAAGGTGTAGGCCCATGTCCAAACCAAGGGTTTACTACTGTACAGGAAATTTTCAGATTAGGTGAATAAACAACATAACTATGTCAGTTAAAAAAGCACATAGAAAACACTTGCATTTTGTCATGAAACATGCCACAGCTTTACTTCAGCTGTTGTAATTTTTAGCTGTTTCCTCTGCTGAAGAGGAAAGCGGTGCTTCAGCAAATGAACCCAATTTTCTTTCCTCACTATACAAACTGTTGCCATGTATTTTCCCCTCTAGCAATCTCATTTTCATTGTTTCATACTACCACCCTGCATAGTAATTTGGTTTTGAATAATTCCCCTCATCATAATGCAGATGTCAACGATGTCAATGATACAGGCACAAGCTACAGTGTATGCAGCAGCTCTGGTTTAAAATGCAGACTCTCGTATGCAAAGCCAGTGGAGCATGTGGGTTTTATTTCTCAGCTGTTTCCAACAGATTGAAAATTCCACAGGCTACAGAGCCTTGAATAATTTAGAATGCTGCTTGGAATACTCCATAGCTAGAAAAATATAGAGAGAGCGGGGAGAATTACTTCGTTTTACTTTGCTGGATAGATTTGATCCCTAAATAGTGGTGTCTTCCTAGGGAGCAGAGACTAAGAACATAAAACATGCCAGTTCAGGAGAACATATTGATTCATTATATTAATGAGACTCAAGAGCAATTTCATCATTGAACAAGACTAGCAGCAAGGCTATTTCTCTGCCTCTGTGACAGGAGAGGAATAAAACTAAGCTGTAGGACTTGCTTGACTACTTGGAACTGACAAAGCTCAGGTAGGTGTAGAATAGATTAGCCTGCAATTGCTTTAACAGCACGATGTTAGGGAACCAAACACCATGGCAGTTGTTAGTCGGAAAGCAATGGCTAAAGATATTTATTCAAATGCATTGGTGATTTAAGTTAAATGTTTTAAAAATATATTATTTATTGGCCTCTCTGGAGAAAAAGAGCATGCACCCAGCAAGGGAGGAAATGAAGGTCAGATTTCTCATTATGCGTCTTTTTCCATCTCCTCTGCATGTGCCTTCCCTCAGCCAGAGCCAAATTCAGAAATGGTATTTATGTTGCACATCATTTTTCAAACAGCTATTTCACCAAAAATAAAATATGTGCTAAAGAGCCCCACATAAAAAAAAAAAATCCTCTGCAAATCCTGTTTGCCTAGATTATGTCCTAATGAATAAAACAGCAGGACTTTAAATTATTTTTTAGGATCAAGCACAAATATACAGTCCTGTCCTCCTCAATGCCAGCAGCTCCCATTGGATCTCACAGGCACCAAATATTGGTTCCAGGGGCCGAATCTGGCAAGTTTTTCTTACCCTGAAGTCCATATGGTCATGAAATAGAAATATACCTCAGTGAGATCAAACGCCTGCAAAGACAACTCTCAGTGAAGAAATTCAAGACACTACAAAATGCACAAGTATGAACTTCCTATGCAGTTTATATTTTGCAAACATTTGCAAGTCATGGTTTCAAGGCTAGGCTGCAGCTCTAGCAAGAGGCTGAGAAGGAACTGAACTGCTGTAGCAATAGTGCTCTTTCTCTGATGAGCCCCTCTGGGGCTTTCCTCACTTAGACCTGTCAAGTCTCATTGCTCTGAGTGTATGACTCACTCAATTAGACCTCAGCTTATGCACTTTCCCACTCCTGACACACAGTCTGCATTGCATGTATTTGCAGTGCCGGGGTTTTCCTCTAGCTCTTTGCTGTTCCTTGTTCACGGGGTTTCAGAAGGAGCAGATATGGCAGCAATGCACATATTCTGGGCAGCTGCCTAGCAGCTCTGCACTTTCCCACAAACACGTGAATCCATGACATGACCTTGAGCATGCCAGACACACAGCCTTCTCCCTCATCAGCTAGAGTCCCATGAGTCAGCATCAGTATCTGTTAAAAAGACTCATGCCCCAAGCATCGACCGAGTGAGCAAAGGGAGTATAATTCAACAAATCTCTCCGCATCTAATTAGATAGTGCTTGCACTCAAGTGAAGCCTACCAGAAGCAAACAGCCAACACTGCCGGCTTCATGTGGACTGGTAACCAGCCACCAACCCAGCTGCAACCTTCCCTGCTCCAAGCGGCAAAGGGAGCTCAATCACTGCCCGAGGGAGGAATGCCGGCGGTCCCAGCTTTGCTTCTGAAACTGATGTGCACCGAGAGTGGAAGCCCTGCACATCATGCAAAAGCCAGACAATTTGTCTCCTCTGTTTCTCAGAGCCATGATGGAAGCAAAGGGCTACATTTTGTGTGTATTCTTGGCTTCAGTAATGACTCCCATTTCAAGGCATAATGGAAGATTATTCAATAAGAACTAATCATACTTAAAAAATGACCTTAACTGAATTTGCTGCAAAAGCTGCACTACCAAGCCAGGTGAATGACCTTGGAATGACATGTATTCTATACTTAGATGGTTGCTTGTATGTTCAGAAGGAAAATAAACTTAGTGGTCTATGAACAGATAAAACTCTTCAGGAACTTAGACTAATTGAAACGAGCTTTTCCACACACCATGTCAGTAGCTCTATTTTCCAAGCTCTAGTCAGCCAGCAGACTATAACTTGGTCTTTAAATATCTCCTC